>NC_053424.1:21585309-21720922 GCF_007990345.1 Gossypium hirsutum
AGTGTTTTATTTTTTATGTGATGGGGTTTTAAACCTTTTACAAAAATAGTATAAAAAATAAAATACTAAAAAAATATCTTAATGAAAAAATAAAATATGAAAAGAAATAAAATACAAAAGAAATAATTTTTTTGGGGAAAGTGGTGCTGGCGGGTTTTTTTACTAAAAAAATAAAAATAAAATACGAAAATAGTATATTTTAAAAAATAAAATCCAAAAACTTAAAAAAATACAAACAAAGGGCCAAAATCAGGGTTATTTACTAAATTAATATAAAAAAACACTAAAATAATAAATTTAAAATACTATGTACTAAAATAATATAAAAAATAAAATACGAAAATAGTATATTTTAAAAGATAAAATCTGAAAATAAAAAATAACAAAAAATGTCAAAATCAAGGTTATTTATTAAATTAATATAAAAAACACTTAAACAATACATTTGAAACATTATGTACTAAAATAATATAAAAAAATAAAATACGAAAATAGTATATTTTAAAAAATGAAATCCAAAAATAAAAAAATTATCAACAAATGGCCAAAATCAGAGTTATTTATTAAATTAATATAAAAACAATTAAATAATATATTTGAAACATTATGTACTAAAATAATAAAAAAATAAATATAAAATAAGTATATTTTAAAAAATAAAATCCGAAAAAAAAACCAACAAAGGGCCAACATCACCGAACAAAAAAAAATTAAGAATATTGCAACATAACCCCTCCTTGTTTTCCCATCTTTTTTATTTCCCAAGGAATTTAATTACATATTATAATATATTTTAAAATAATATTGAACAACTTATCATGTTTTTTATTTATTATTGCATATCTCACATTATTATTATTAAATAAAAATTAATTTAAAATATATTGAACTACATGCCGGGTATATTATATATATTATATTTTAAACCAAAATATTTTACTTATTATTATTTTAAAATAATAATAAAAATATTTGTATTTGAGTTGGATATATTTATTTTTTAATGTAGTATAGCAAAAAAGAAGTCGAAAAAACTGTTTGGTATTTTTTTGTAATTAAAAGCAATATATAAAATTTAGTTATTCTAATACAAATTTAAAATCCATCAAACGTTAAAATTAATAACCGAAATTTATTTTGAAATTGCAGGCATCGCAATGGCTTCATTGATTAGGAAAGATCCTCACATATCTGACACAGTTAATAATATGGTAATATATTGTTATTTATTAATCACTGGTTCCATTAAAAAAAAGATCTAAGTAATTTAAGGAAATAAATTATGTTATTATAACTATTTTCTCGAATTTAACACTGTCAGGGCCTTTACCGCGCATTAAGGGGCCAGTTGAATGGTTTAGGATATTCCTCGGATGCACGACTGATGCCCTACTTGGAGCTAGCTAGATTCGAGTCCGCAGCATTAACCCGGACGTTCGATTTGCGGTATGATTTATTATCTGCCCTTGGTCGAGCGTTGGCGCTCGGAGACCCACATTTTTCATTTGCTGTGTGGGGAGTGCACTATCACTCTGGAGGATGTTGCATTGCACTTTGGGCTCCCAATCGACGGGAGTGCCGTAACGGGCATAAGTGCGATAGTTGAGTCGGCTGCACTTTGTTATAACCTACTAGGAGCCTCGCCCGGCGATGATAAGTCCAATTTTTCAAATTTGAAATTTACATGGCTGAAAGCCAATTTTGAGCATTTATCAATTAATGCCACTGAAGAAGAGTTGATGTGCGCAGCTCGAGCGTACATTATGCATATTATAGGAGGTGTACTGATTCCCAATGCGAACAACAATAGGGTTCATCTCCAGTATTCACCTCTATTAGCTGATTTGCCTAATGTTCGCTCGTATAGTTGGGGTTCCACAGTTCTGGCTATGTTGTATCTTGAGCTTTGTCGGACGACAAAGCCTGATGGCATAGACATAGGCGGATGCCTTGTATGGTTGCAGTCATGGGCTCTTTATCGGATGCCATTCTTAGCATCGATTAGTCACCAACCATATGTATTTCCACTAGTTAACAGATGATAAAATTTAACTTATTATTAATTGACAATTTCTTTACTATTCTAATGATACTATATTTACTTAAAAATTGTTTTCATAGATAGAGTATTTATTCAGGTATCGGGAGGTCATACATTGTCCTGATATATCGTTTGATGATTGAACAACATGTCGGGGAAGGGGTAACCTATTCCAAGATTCGTGACATGTAATTACTTTGTATATCTTACTCGAACCGTGTTAAATTTTAACCATGGTATTAATCGTGCAATTTATATGAATGCCATATCGTAGACCAGAAATTGTGGCTATTATACCCTCGTCTGCCTACGTTGATTCTCAATTGTGGTGCACTAACGCACCAATTATCAATTTCAATGTAGTTGAGTGGTACTACGGAGATCGAATACTACGACAGTTTGGTAGCATTCAGTATATCCCGGATCCACCAAAGCAGGTGGGGAAGGTTCACGACATCAACAAGAGAGGAAAACATGGAAGTCATTAGGGGGTTGTGCACCAAAAATATATTGCGGTGTGGGATAATCGAATGGCTCGAAGACCTCAGATGGATATATCTTTCGATTTGCAAGCATCATTAGAGTACATACAATGGTACTCTAGTATAGGAAAGCTATATTTACTTGGTGGGCAGTCGACTGCAGTCCCCCCGCACGTGCAATGACCTGAGGCATACGGGCCAGTGGTCAATATAGAGCCCGAGCCACAGTAGAAGGTCGATCCTGAGCGATCGTATTCACATTTGGCTGATACTTCTTATCATCCAGATTTGCTGGGCAATGACTATTTTTCGGACTCATCAGGGGGCGGATACCGTTACGGGTTTGATATCTTTAGGTCGTATCCACTGCAGTATAGCACGAACCTCGGCCCATATCCACCGCAGTATTCTACTCCTCTTAGGTTGTATCCATCGCAGCATGACATTCCTCCCGGCTCAAGTTCATCGATGCCATTCGAGCCATATGATTTTTCTTCCATGTATCAGACACCCTCACCTGCGACTGAAGAGGATGTTGGTCGTCACAATTACCCACAACGTGAACGTCAACCTCCGCAGAAATATACTCCTGGACCACTCCATCGATCTGTCAATTTTAAGGGTTTCTTGGGTTTTGATATTAAAAAGTTTGTAGTTTTTTGTATATATTTAATTAGATTAATTGGAGCTTTGAAAAGTGGAACAAAATTTGACCATAACGTAAATTACATTAATTTGGACATTTTGAACATTAAAACACTAATAACATGTTTGGTTCAATGTAATAGCATTACAACTCTATTCCATGGGCCCACCCTAAACACCTGTTTGGTTCAATGGAATTCCCTAATACGGGCTTATTCCATTACAGGTCTAAACAGTAAAATTGCCTGATTTCTATTCTGTTTCCTCACCACCGAATACTGATTCGGTGTTTAAGGAGACCATCACCACAAAAACTCTCCCCACTTTGCCCTCTCCCATTTTCTCACCTGAAACGCTCCCCACTTTCTCCCTCCGTTCCTTCTATATTCCTCTCTTCCAATTTTTCTGCCTCTTTTTTCTGCTTTCTTTTTCTTTCTCTCAATAGAGTTTTTCTTTTCCTCTCTTTCATTTCTTGTTTTTGATCTATAAAATTCCATCGATTGCTGGAAAGAGCAAGAGGGTTCTTAGAAGGGGAATTGAAATCTAAATCGAAAACTAAAAATGTTGAGGGTAAACCGAGTGATAAACTGGGCACGAGCTTCGATTCCAAATTGTCAATACCTCCTAAGTCATGACCCAAAGATTTCCCCTTCACATCCTCAACATTTCGCTTCAAAATCATCCATTCGCTTCTTCGATATTTACAAGGCAATTCCTCCATCTCCCCTTTTTTAACTCTAAAGTATTTGATTTTTTAAGTTATAGTTCTTTCTAACTTTTTTTCTTGTGTGTGCAGCTTGCAAGCAAGGAACAAGTCGAGAAAGAACGAGCATGACTGTAAGTTTAAGCTTTGTTTCTTTATTGAAATTTTGTTAGGTGCTCTTTTTTCCATGAAATTTAATATAAATAATTGTTTTAATTTAATTTAGGGCAGTGCTGATGAATTGAATAGAGGATATTTTGATGATATGTCTGAGCTAAAACAACACGGTGGTAAGGTATTAACTGAAATGGCTCATGTATGTTATAATTTTGTTTTCTTCATTACATGCCATAATTTAGTTGCAAAATATTGTGAGGCTTTTGTCCTTAGATGATGATTTATTTTGATATTTTCTTCTCTCCTTTTAAATTTTACCATGTCGAAGAGATAGCTATTTGTATGTTTTGAATGCATTCTGTTTATCTTTACATGATTCTAACAAAATAGAGACACATACACACGTAGAGACGCACATCAGAGTGCAATTTTCGTATTCCAGTTTCTACATTTTGTTGTAGATTATTTGATCAGGCGTGTAAATGTTTAGGCTTATAGCTTGTTTTTATTTCTAATGCATGAATTTCTCAGAAGTTTTATGTACATTGTGGCACTTTTTTTCTATGTGGTTGTGTGCTTCATCTTTTCCTTTCTTACAGGGGATGAGCTATCTGCTATCTGCAATTTTGTTTGTGATGAAGGATGAGTCAGAATCATTTTGGTGTTTTGTGGCACTAATAGAACGCTTTGGGCCCAATTTTAATCGTGATCAAAACGGCATGCATTCTCAGCTTTTTGCATTATCTAAGGTCTCTCTCTCTTTCACAGACGCACACTCACACACACAAACATGCTTAAGTGATGGATTTATTATGTTTTATGTCAAAATGACCAAGACCTTTTTCCTTGGTCTAAACTTTGGGATATGACTGTTTAATGGTAATCTCATGCTTTATATAACTTCCAACAACCTCCTGCCTCTGTTGTCTCTTTTGGCATGGGGTTAAATTTTCTCCTCATCTATTTTAGAAAAGGGCAATAGTGTTTATGTTCAGAATTCTTGACCATAAGTTTCTGTATAATTAAGACCGTTTAACTTTGTAAGTGTGTCAGTTGGTCAGAGAATTCTGGCAATTGTTTTGGAGACTTCTTTAATTATTAAAATTTTTTATTCTTCTTCATCTTGTGCAGCTCCCTGAAATTTCAGCCTTTGATATGATATGGATCCAATTTGAGTTTGTAAAGCTTCAAACTCTAAATTAGAGTTTGTGGTGCGGCTTTTTGGGAGACTTCCATATGATGATATAGCTGGCCTCAGAACTTTTGTTTTATTGTGAAAGATTACATGTTTTGATGAGAATAGAGCATCATATTTCCCATCCTTTTCTTGAGTTAACAACTATGATATAGACACTGGTATAATATAACCACTTTTGGTTTCATCAGTCCTTAAATAGAAGTCATCAAAGTAACGTTTCTTCTTGGAGATCTTTGGATGTCATTTGTATTCCTGGGAAGGAAACAACATAAAGTAGTTTATAACTAGCTAACCCACTTCTCCCTTGCCCATAAACAGCATAAAGAAGATTAAATGGTATCATGACACTATATTTTCTGACAAAGAATTTATAAATGGCTAAACCAAGTAAATCCATATCATGAACAGAGATTTGGTCTCTAATTTTGAACTGTACTACTTTTTTCAGCTGGTGGAGTTGCTAGATAGACCTCTGCACAAATATTTCGAGCAGAATGACTGCTTGAATTATTTCTTTTGTTTTTGCTGGATTCTGATACACTTTAAAAGGTCAGGCTCTAGGACTTGATAGTTCCTTACATTTCCTTCCTTGCCAACATTCATTTTAGGCTACATTTTCCTTTAATAATGCGCTGCACATATTTCTTGCTCTCACATTCCTATTTTCAATCGTACCAGTTGAAATGGCTCATGTAAAGTAGAATAGTATCCTTATGCTAGTGTCAGTTTTATTTCAACTTCACTTTCTTGTATTCTAGTTTTGTGTTAGACTTAAGTTATATGCCTATCAATATCCCATTGATATTCCTTGCAAATACTTTTGGCTTGCCTGGAGTAGCTTAGTTCTTACACTAAAAGCTTGTTGGCTCAACAAGATGAACAAGTTCACAGTTTTGAGAGACCTCAATTTTGTTGCAAAAAACCTTGGTGTTGAGTTTTTCAAAGGTACTCTTGTGGTATAATAATCTTACCATTACTGATGATGTGTAGAGTTGAATGAATTTTGTATTATTTTATTCAACAATTAGAATAAATTGTATTTATCTCTTCGATATTGAACCTGTTGGCAAAGTTGTTGAGGGAGTATTGTTATAGAGCATTGGGATTTGGTGGACAAAGTAACTAAGCAGATAAATTGGCAATTCCAGGGAAACTTCAATTACCAAATCTTGAGCCTTTTGGGGTTATATCATTTGGTATAATTTGTTTAATCATTTCCTTTAAAGCAATCATTAATGCAAAACTTTCTCATTAACGTCACCTTATAATGTAGATAAACAAACATTTTTTTGTTTCTTTTGGTTGAAAAAAGAAAAATAAAAGATGTTATTTTTCTTTTGGATGCTTTGTGACTTTTTCTTTTATTTGTAATAAAAATTTTGTGTTTAATACAATTAATTAATTTTAGATTATAACACAGGTAAAAAGTTTTATATAAAAATTATATAAATAACAAATGAAATTTTAGTTGAAATCATAAAATTGAGATAAATTGAGAAGTAATGCATTCAAATAATAGTGTACTATTTTAAAATATAGTAAATAGAATTTTTAAAAGTTTTAATATAATTAAATATAAAAATAAAAAACATTTTAGTATAATTTAATATAAAAAATAATTATATTAAGAATTGTTATTAAATTATATTTAATAATAATTATATTAAAATATGATTAAATTATTTTTTTATTTTTATTAAATTATATTTAATAATAATCTTATTAAACTTTAATATTCATATCTAAAAAAAATTCTCCTAAGGGTAATATAGTCATTTTAGTTTTTTTCTTTATTCTATTACATATCTATTCCATTCAACCAAACACAATAATACTATTATAGTTCTATTCCATTGCATTCAACTAAACAATTGAATTACTTATTACAGTCCTATTCTATTACAGCCCTATTCCATTACAGCCCTATTCCATTCCAGTGAACCAAACGTGCCCTAAAACTTGTAACAAACTTAGTCTTGTAATATAAATTGGAACAAACTTTAAATACATTACAATATTAATCTAATTAAATAAATTAATCTAATTGGAACATTAATTAAATACATTACAACATTAACCTAATTGGAACAAACTTTGCAATATAATTTTTTTTATATAAATTAAATACATTACAACATAAGTTTAACTTCTACCCGATCGTGACGATTGTCCAACATGATAGTTTTGCTGCAGGCATTTACTCCGATTATGACCAGCTAACCTACATAATCCATAACGCTTACCGTCAAATTTCTCCCTAATGTCTATTTCATTACAGATTCTAGATGATTGCGGATGACCTCTCGGATTCTTGCGTAGTCCTCTGTCTGGGACAAGCTCGAAAGTTGTCGGAGACACCTCCCACGTAGACAGGTCAGGCAGGACGGGGAACTCATTTTCCCACACACGTACGTGCGCTCGAGTGTGTACACATCATCGACAAATTGTTCAACATTAAGGTTTACTTTAGCACACACTGCCACGACATGCGCACATGGATAATAAGGTGTTTGGAACCTCTTACCATCGCATCGTCTGTTCTGGAGATCAACTCTATAGGACTTAGGTGGTATACCGGGTCGACGACCGATGGTCTCCGTAACACGAAACGTTTCAAGGCGTCATGAATATATTTCTGCATTCATCGACCTCGCCATCCGACTGTTTGCAACCATTGCATCCCTGACATCTTTGACAAACACGTGTCCCTCCTCAATCTAGTTGACTTGTTGCTGACTCATTCTTGGCATCAAGGTAGCCAACCTGTAGAATGTAGCTGAGAAGAAAAATGAAATCGAAAGATGTTGTGTTTTCAACAACACAGCGTTAACCCTCTCCACTAAGTTTGTGGTCTTTTGACCATAACAAAAGCCCTCGTAAAAAATTTGAGCCCATTGCCACGACTCCATAGTTCCCAACCACTATCGGAAAGATGTGTTCGTTTGACCCTCCATGTCTGTAACACCCCTTTAACCCCAAAACGTCGCCGGAATAGGGTTACGAGGCATTACCAGACATATCAGACAACTTAAAAAATAATTCACAAATAAATAATAATATTCATAGTATAATATAATAGTTAAGTCCTAATAATAGACGCTCGAAGCCAAAACGTAAATTTAAAAGTGAAACGAAACTTGTTAAAATTCTCTGAAAATTTTTCGTAATTTAATTTTTTTTAAAAATTTTGACAACATTTCCGCTTATTTTTACATAAAACCCCTTGCAAACTTTAAACCCAAAACAATCCAATATCAATACTCCAACCAATGATTAAGTATACTCAATTACATCCAATTTATATTAAAATAATAATTTAATACCTTAGTTTAAACAATATAACATGTTAGTATATATGTATAATTAATAATATTTATTTCGTTTCAATTATTTAATACCAAATCTACCATTTCATAACTCTATATCATATTCATAATCCAAAACATTATAATCATTTATATACAACCAAAATCATTTAACTTAATGTATATACATAATTTATATTCAACTACCTAGTACATGCCACTTAACAAAAGGAAGAAATACATCACCAAAATCTTCTTGTTGGAGTCGGGTTTGTTTTGGATGCTAGACCGAATTCGAAACTCTAATGACCTGCGCACGGAAACAACCGTACGCTGAGTATTTCATACTCAGTGGTATTACTATAAATCAAGACTATTTAACATTAATAATTTACTAACATCAACCATAAATTTTATAATCATTTAAACTAATTATATATATAATTATATTACTTCATAAATCTTAAATTCATATTTCATTTTTCACATACCAATTCAATTCATAATTTAGTTCATACATTCTTTCTCATACTTTTCAATGGTGCCAAAACAATTAATCTCATTTTTTTAAAATTTTATTTCAATTATTTGCCCTATTAACAAGGCTCGGACTCTAACAGATACGCGGATTCCACCCAAACACACCAGAATGTCCAACCCAAACACACCCGGAATATTATAAATCCTCCATAACACACAGTAAGGCATTAAATGCCTCTTCGGATAAACCGAAGTATATAATAACAAAAACATCTTCTCGGCCGAACTACAATCTCCTCATCACATCACAAATCCAATGGCATGCCATTTGTATCAAATCTAGTCTGACAAGTTAATAGGGTATTATTTTACTTTTCCAATTTCAACTTCATTTACACAAATTTTTCAATTCATAATCAATTCAAACATCTATTATCTTAATTCATATATAAATAAAATTTCACACATACTCATATTTGATTTCAAATATATTACTTACCTTAACTTAATTATTACATAACTATAAATTCAGTATACATTTAGTAAATAGTTTGAGTTATAGTAATACAAACCTGGAATACAAGTTTACTCCTCAACGATCTTTTCTTTTCCTTTGGATGTCGATGCCTCGTTTTCCTTGTTAGCTACGAAAAAAATAATAATAACAATTTACATTATTAATTACAGCATTAATTTAATAATTAATTGAATTTTTATTCAATTTATTCCCTAATTCCCATTTAATCCTAATTAACTCTTTTATTTGTTTAACTTAATTTATACTTCATTTCTACTCAATTTCCTTCCATGTTCACCCTAACAATCTAATGTTCATTATAAAACCCTAATTTAAAATTTCTTTCAATTTAATTTCCTAAAACACAAAACTTATAGCTTCTTTTACAATTTAATCCCTTTTTCAATTTCTAACTTAAAATTCATTCAATTAAACCCCTAATTCTTCTTTTTCTTCAACGTGAACTTTGTTTAAAAGCTCATAAACTTTCAAACTATCAAATTAATTTCATCAAAACCTTGTTTTAAGACTTCTAAAACATTAAATTTAAGAGAAAAGGACTAAATTTAGCTTACCAAACAACCTTGAAGCTTTAAAATCCTAATTTTCCCATTTTCTTTTCTTTCCTTTTTCTTCCCCTGTTTTTCGATTGCTTTCTGTTTTCTTTTCTTTGTTCTTTTGTTTCTTTTGTTTATTCTATTTCTTTTATTTTTTTTAGTTACTAATAATATATTATAATAATTTATTTATATATAATATATAAATATTTTCTACTTAATCAATAAGAAAACATGTAATCATGTTACAAGTGTATGCTTATTATTATTACATTTTTATTTATTTTATTTTATTTTTTTTACCATCCACTTGTCAAAATCATACTTTATTATCATAAAAAAAATCTAATTATTTTAAATTGATTTAATAAAATTTATAACTAAATTAAATATTTATATTATCATTGTTTTTAAAAAAAAATCTTAGATTTTTACTCCTTTTGCCGCCTCATCTTCCCAAATAGGCTTAATTGCCTATTTGGTCCTTATTATTTCCTATTAATTTATAATTAGACTTTTATTCTTTATTTAATTTAGTCCTTTTTACTAATTACTCTAAATTAAGCTAAATTTACCTAATTTAAACCTAATTAAACATATCGCTAAACTCATAAATATTTCTAGTAATTATTTTTGAACTCAATTTACTAAGACGGAGGCTCGTTAATGTACTTTTCTGATGCCCGTGAATTTTGGGTCATTACAATGTCACTCTTAAGTCGAGTCATTCTTTGACGAAAAATGTGTGGCTCTAGCTCGTGCACTGTATATGTATTAAGAAAAGATAAGTTACAGTATTGCCCTAAAACATTATAACTTTTATTGAAAAAAGAAGGTAATCATTTACTCATTTTCACAACTTGTCTCTTCCAGTCTGCATTCTTATAATCTTGATGGAAGTTAGTCGCGATGTGTCGGATGTAGTAAACGGATTTCCATGGTACACCAGAACGCCTAATGGCGGCAGTTAATCATTTCCCTCTATAGGAGATGATGCAAATATTATCGTTGCTAATAACATACCTCGCAGGTTGGTAAGGAAGAATTCTCACGATTCCATGTTCTCCTTATCTACGATGGCAAATGTTATTAGGAGCATGTTCCTATTGTTGTCTTGAGCAACTACAAGAAGTAAGATCTGTGTATATTTTCAATATAGCCAGGTCCCATCTACTTACACAAACGGCTTGCAGTAGGGAAATGCGCGCACACATGGATCAAATGTCCAGAACATCTGATGGAAAATTTTTTTTCTCGGCTGTAGTTGGTCATCCAGGCTGTAATAAGGTCGTGTCTGTAACTCAATACAGTCATCGATATGCACTCCCGCATAGTGGCTATCCATCATTGTAGCTCGTTATACGATGCATCGAAATCCCATAAATTGCTCAATTTTCATCTGTTTAGCTATCCACGTCTTTCAATATGATACTTAATACTGAAATTGTGCCTGCATTTCGGAAATCAGTACTAAAACTTTAATAGTCGGCATGTATTTCACCATTGGCATGATACACGTATAGATAGTTTTAGAATCAAGTTTTCGACGATCTTCTGTCATACATGTTGATGTGCATGTGTGAGGCCCAACAAATTTGCGTATCTCCCACATCTACGAATTTTGAATAAATGTAGCTCGTACCCGCCAATTGCAGCCTTCCGCTGACTTCCAACACTCCCCAATATATAATGTCGGTTTAGACACTGCAACTTTGTAATCCACTGATATATTCGTGCTATACCGCTTAATAGAAAATACGCACTATTCTTTACTTTCAAATCTCTGGCGTACGAATAACTCCTCAGGATCGGAATTTATGGCCAACCGATGAGCAGGAATTATTTCAGGGTGTTCTGGAAACTCAGCTGCATGCATCGCGTCGGGGTCTATGAGCGACATGTGTGGCCCAAGATTATTGTGTATCACAATACGTCGCATCTGGTTCCCGACCAAAGATGTGTTAATGTTTCCATCATCATTTACGTCTTTATCGTCAATATCATCGGGGAAATCTTCCACATCGGGATCACTATCACTATCGACCTTTTGATCATAAGGATCACTACTATCGTATCCATTATCACCAACCACATCAATATCGGGTGTAACATTAAGATCAATATCTATCCCACGTATAGTCGATTCACTATCAACGTACGATATTGGAGCCACCATGCACGATTCTTGAGCTCCATGTTCTTCATCATATTCAGTGAGATCTTCATTTTGCTTCATATCGGCTAACTTAACAAAGAAGTGAATCGGTGCATTTTTTTCACTCCCATTCCCACAGTAAAGAGCAATCATTTTCTCCATGTCTTCATCGTCTACAAGTTCTATTTTGGTGAATTCGGTGGAATCTGTCGAAACTGGAAACTTGTAGAAAAGTTTCGAGATCCTTCTCCCGCAACGTCAACAATTTTTGCGTTAATCCTTCCCTTCATATCATTCAACGGGACATTTCTATTAAATCTCATTGCTATTTGTTGTCGACATTCAAATATGCATCCAATGGTTGTTGTCAAGATGATTCCATCGAAATAAACGCATACGAAAAACTAATTATCCATCTTTAACACTCAATCTATTAAAAAACAAACAAAATTTCTCAAAATAATTTTGAACAACAAATAAATTACTTAAATAAAAAATTAATTAATCGATATGCAATTTTTGTCATTCATAAGCTCAGAGTTTTTCAGTTCCCATTTTGTACATGAACAACAGTTATCTTTACATTTAACCACTTAAATTCAGTTATACGTTTTCTTCCATTTTTGATCCTGTATCTTCATCTAGGAAATTCTCTACAATCCAATTTAGAAATTCTTGATTCTCTTCATATTCATCTTCTACAATCCAATTTGAAAATTCCTCGAGATCTTCTGGTTCTTCAATCTTTATAACGGGTATTGAATATACAAGTTCTCTTGGTAATTTCCTAACAACTAATTTATCATCCATGGTTTGTCCAACACATTTTGCTTCCCAGTCAACTTTCGTGAACCTATACTTTGTCTCGCTATTTTCCTTGTTCTATAAGAGATTATAAACTTCGCGAAGTTTATAACTAGATTCCAATAGGTCCGTGGTACCGATGTCTTCCAAAGTTCGTCTAAAATAATTTGTTGCTCCCATTCTATTAATGTCCTTCTAAGGGTTAAGTGTTGCACTTCATTATTTCTAATCATTTCATGACCCTTCCACAATACTTTTTGGAATCTTGCACTTCTCTCATCATCTTATCAACTTTCTCCCTTTGTGCTAAAATTATTATCTCATCAGGCAATACCAAATATATTGCCATTTCTAACAATATGTATGACATAAATATTTTCAGTTGTTATCACTAATTAACAATTACTTTAGAATAGTTTTACTAACATAAAAACTTTCAAATATATTAAAAAAATTTAAAACATAACATTCACAATAAACACATAATTAATCTAAATACAAAACTTACTAAAAAATCACAATAAACAAAATAACTTTTAAAACAAAACATGAAAATAACACTAAACAAACTATATAATACTAACAATATATTTTTTTTATCATAAATCTATTCTATTTAAAAATAACATAAAAGAAGATACCTTTTATTTCTTCTCTTCTCTTCTCCCTCTCTTCTTCTATAATTTTTTTACTGGAATTTTTCTTTCTTTCTTTCTTTTCTTCTCCATCTCTTCTTCTGTAATTTTTTTTTACTGCTGTGTGTCTTCTTTTTAACACCGAGGGCTTAAATGGGGGTTTGGGGGTGTGGGTGCCGCCAGTGCCATGTCAACAACTGGTGTTGCCTCTGACAGAGACTTCATCAGTGCTGCCTCTACTAGAGGCTTCACCAATACCGCCTCTAGCACATCCATGTATATATATATTTTATTTTATTTTATTGTTTATGTTTTTTTTAACTGATTATGTTAGAAACCAGGGTGGTCACGCAACTGCCAGAGGCGGCACCACCTTGGATGTACCATTTTGGTATATTATTTTTGGTTTGTACCATTTAAGTGTTTTTTTATATTATATTAATAAAAAACCCGCACTCTCACCACACTACTACTCTCAATTTTCATTGGAGCCAAAGTTGCCGGTGGAGAAAAAGCTAAGGTCAGTTTCTTTATTACCCTTGTTCTTTGGTGTTCTTTTTTTTTTTGAGTTTTATAGAAAGCAAAATATTATCAGATATTATTATATAATTTTTATATAAAAATTTAATAAATATAAAAACTTATTGTCATAAATATAAAAGTTTAATTATTATTTAATATAAAATAATTTATACGTATTTTATTATTTATTATGAATATAATTTAAAATATTTAAATTTTATTGCATATGATTTTAATATTTTAATTATCATTTTATAAAAAATACAATTTTATTTTAGGTTATATTATTTAATATTAATATTAATATAAATTTAATTATTTATTTTATTATAAATACATTGTAAACTAATGTCTATAATGGTTATTTTTTATTCTTATCTTACCGCTACAGCTGTGTTTGAATCCAAACACACATCCACTATTACTATTTTTAACCTCACCGGAAGTAAACACACCACTATAATAACTAATCTCACCACCACCGCCACTATTTTTGGCATTCATTTCATATTATTTTGATAAATAATTTTAAAGATGTTATATTTTGATAAATAATTTTTTATTATTTTAAATAAAAACCTATTGCTCTCCTAAGAAAGATTTTTTATTCCATTAATATAAAAAAATTTACCAAAAAATTCATATTTTATATAATTTACTAAAATAGTATAAATTTCGACTACATCAATAAAAAGTTCTCTTTCCCTTATTTTTTTATAATTCAATCTTTTTTCATAAAATAAATTTAAATATTACGAATTAAAATTCAAACGATTTTATTTTCTCACCTCTTATCAAAATCTGAACTCTTACGCTAATAAATTGCATCTAAAAATTTATGATATTTTATAATTTTTTTAAATTAGAGTAAGCAAAATATAGTTCATGGCCTACCTATAAAAAAAAAACCAAAGAAATTATTAATGTTTGAACAACTAAATGGGCCTGGAAAGATATTTAATCTTTGCCACGTGAAGAATTAGGCTTAGTTTAATATTATTTTTAAAAGTGATTTTAAACAAAAATTAAAAATTTTAAAATATTTTTTTTCTCAATAACACTTTTATAGAACTTAAAATAGTTTATTTAATAATACTTTTATTAAAAGTGTTTAAAAGCAATACTAAACTGTGTTGTCTAAAGATGATGTAGGGTTATAGGTTAGTCAAATCGTAATTTTCTATATTTTCATTTGACCCTTTTAACAGCTTGTCACTTCAATTGATAATTCATTGGATAAAAGAAGAACGAAAAAAACCATTAATGGCGGTGGAAAGTTCCCAATCCTTGCTATCAAATCTTTTTTTTTCTGCCAGTTAAACAAAAAAAAGGTACACTGTTAAACTTAAAGCGAGCTGTCATTTCTCGTGAACCTAAATCAATATCTCATTAAAGAAATCTAGGCTTTTAAAAGAATTATGTATTTTATATTTTCCTTGTGGGTGCAATCTAAATCAGGAAAAGTGTAATTAGCCCAGAAAAGGTAAAGATTGAAGAAGATACTCACCAAACCATCACCTTTTTCTTTTGTTCCGAACTCACCAAACCACTACTGTAAGTAAAGTAAATACAAACGAAAACACGTGATGAAGGTTCACCTATGAACAAGTGTGCTTCTCCCAAAACCAAAAACTTATCCCTACCATTCATTTCTTTTTCTTTTTCTTTTTTTTTTGTTTGCTTTGTAAGACTTAAGAGTTAGACCCAAAACACGTTAATGCTTGCCTCATTCAAACAACAAATGCTTCACAATAGTTGCAGGAGCAAAGATGTCTGCATGGTAAAAAGAGAACGCATGAACTCCTAGTGTTGCAAGAGTTAAGAGTTAGACCCAATACACCTTAATGCTTGCCTCCTTCACAGATCCACAGACAGGACAAGCAACAAGAAATGCTTCACAAGAGCTGCAGGAGCAAAGGTGTCTGCAAGGTAAAAACAGAACGCATGAGCTCCTAGTGTTGCAGTGCTTACAAGCCATCTTTTTCTTGCTGTCTTCTTCTTGAATGTTATTGTCTCTTTCTTCTTCATCTCTGTCGCACGAACCATAATAAATGGATTCTTCATCTTCAGCTGAACTGCTGACCCAAATTAGGCTCTCTCTCACTTGTTCCAGTCTTTTGTTTAGATCCATAACCTTCGCTTCATTTGCTTTTGCAAGTCTTTGCCATGACTCGCTTTCCATTTCCAGTTTTCTTAAGCAGGCTTCAAGCTCCATCTTTTTCTTTGTTGCTCGTGCCAACTCTTCTTCTTTTCGCTTCATCAAATACAAGGCCTTTGATTCCATACTCTTTAGCAGAATGATTTGTTGTTGCTTCCTTTGCTCTCGTAATACATATCTTAGCCTCTCATTCTGAGTTTTCCGCCCAGATATATGACACGAAAAATAAGAATTTTCAGTGAAACTGAAACCCTGAATAAAACAGTTAAACACAAAAGATATGATAGATTTCTTACCCGTAACTGAAGAAAGCAATCAATTTCCTGCCTTTGAATCTCCAGTTGAGCATCTATAGGTTGAGAAACTGCCATGGGAACCAAGTTCTGAGCGTTTTGTTGCGGATGAAAAGGAACGTCTTGAAGACTAGAACCGGCTTGGAATGGAGCAGCAGCAGGTGCAGGGTTTACCATCCAATCCTGAAGGCCACACATGGGCAAGGGCACACCCATCTTTTCACGACACAACTGCGCTTGAACAGCCATAATAACTATCGCCAGGTATTGATCAAAACGAAGCAAAGCATCATTACAAGAAATAAAAATAAAAAGAGTCCCCCTTGGCCCTTCGTAAATTCACTTACTTGGTAACCATGAAGGATATGAAAATGGGGTAGGTTTTAGTGCTAGAAAAGAAAAAGATTAGGCCCTCCTTAAGACTTATTTCTTAATCGGCATAACCTTTGCCTTGTTTGTTGGTTTGGGTTCTCTGGTTTAACTGAAAATAGACAGACCATCGCGGAGGATACCCGTGGTTGGTTATAAATAGAGTGGGAAAACCGACAAAAATCTTATGAGAGAGATACAACGACGACGTACACATTCAGATTTTGTGACAGCAAGTCACACAAGTATCGGCTCAAGAGATTTTCACAAAGCGGAAAAAGGAAAAATGTGTGGGTTTTGAAAGGGAAATTCACTGGATTGGGACGTGAAAGAGTCAGACGTTATAGAATAGAGGCGAAGGAATCAGAAATTTGGTGAATTTTGTCAGTTTTTGGGTCATTGGAAAAGGCTGAATAATAGTTCCCATTAATTCTCTCAGTCAGCTGTTGTTTTCATATTCTCTAATGAAACAATAAATAAAACCCACTTCTTTTATCACTAATTTTATCCTTTTTAAAAAAGAAAATCATCTTCTAACTTGAGTTTAATTATGCTCATATTTTACGGTCTTTTTAATGACCTTCCTATAAATATAATCTACGGTTAAAACGACAAAATTTCCATGCAGATGTCTGCAAATTGCGATTTGTGTTAAGGGGTATGAAGAGTTCTGAAATGCAATTTTCAGGTTAGTGCGGTCGAGACTGGTGGTCTGGGCCAGAAACGTCACCTCATCTATAGTAAACCCAGCTGCCAGTCTCCTAGGGGCATCAGGATCCAGGAAGCATCGGTTGCGTTGCTTGGACCTTTTAGACTCATGGATATCAATTTAATCTTTAAAAATATAATTTAAAATGATAACGCCTAGATAGGCTTTTTGTCAACTTTCAACAAATACCTGGGCATCGGCCATTCGCCACCGCATTCAATATGCGAACACTTGGGGGCCTCATGCCTGCTCCTACCATGATAAACCTATCTTCAGAGGACTGGACGTGATTCTAGCTGGACAGTTGATGAGCAACAAAAACCTTTTCTGGAGAATTTGTGGTGATTTACTGACAAACAATGCCACACAACGTTTTAACCGCGAGCGCAACATGTTACGTCTTTCAAGCAATCATTGCCCGCTGGTAAACTGCATTTGAAACGGAGGACGCGGTGGCTGCTGCAGATTCGTTTGTGCAATAGCTAAATGAGAGCTACACCAAAATCTCAGAAATGGCAAGGTTCATACTGATATAACGACTTCGCTTGGGAGTAACTTCCCCGAGCGATGGTCCTTCCAATACCACTTGCACAAGGGGAGGTCGATGAGTTTATGTGAGAAAATATTAAAATTAAAAAATGAAATTGTTGGACAAAATACGTTAACGAACAAATATAAATATAAATAATTTATATTAATTACAATATTTGAACATATAATACAAAATTATATTTATATTTTTTAAAAAATGAGTAGATCTAAATAAAACAATTAAATAAACAAGATTTTGAAAAACAAAAATCGAATAAGGGAATAGATTTTTACTAAATATTGAGGTCTGTTTTCACAGTTTCCTTAAAGCAGATTCGACCGCTCCTATGGTACTTGGAGAAATGTTGGTCAACTGTCTTCCAAGATACAACAACAAAATGATCGAAGCAGTAGCATTTTTGCAGTGATCAACAAACAAACCTTGCATTCTTCTATCACCGAAACGTTTGAAAAATTGGAGATAAAAAGAGAAGAATTTTTTAGAGCAAAATAAATTCGTTGTATCTGTGTGTAAAAAATTTTAAAGAATTCTTTAGGCTTTTATAGGCATTCAATATCTGCTGAGAAAAATATATTTCGTGTTGGGCTTAAAATATCCATAAGCCCTCTTTTTTGGGCCCGACCGGTTTGAACATTTTATGTTGCCCACGTCGTACGAGTGTGCCCCAACCCCAATGGGTTTGGATCTGCACCCCTCTACGCGCGAGTCAAGGTTTCAAGCTTAGTCATTCAATAACCTTTCAAGTGAGTTTCATATATATACATATCTCACACTTGGTATTTAACCGATGTAAGATTTAAGCTTTTCTTTTTCCTCAACAAATATTCACAAGTAACTTACTTTGAGTATCAATTTCCCATTCATCACTCAACCATTTTGAACATATGATATACCATTGTAAAGTTCTCATGGAGTAAAATACAAAACCATAATTTTATGTTTTAACTTTCAACCTTTACCAATAAAAAATATGCCTCAAAGTTTTCAAAAATTACAATTTTTCCAACAATCCCCTACATGAATGAAAATGGATAGTTTTTTAACAAAAATTATTCACTCGATGTGGTGATAGAATCTACGATTGATACTTGTATAGGATAGATAGACATCAACCCTTGAACCTTTCCTTGTGAGAGTATATTTACTTTACTAGGTAACTAGTAGATGCGATGTCCTTGAACTGTTCTGTCGTTTGTGTAAACTATGATATACCTCACACAACTACCTCCCTGGTAAGGTTTTTAGTTTTCATGGGTATGTTTTTATGGCCATGAACATCTCCTGGTTCTACAAGAGTTTGAGAGAACTATGCCCTGGTAGTCTCTTCGAAGCGGCCCCACTACACAGTCACATAGGTGACTTATGTTGCTCGACTCACCGAAACACACAACGGTCATAAAAAACATTGCTTAACCTATCCCATTTTTAGTCACAGTTTACATCGTAGGAATGGACTTGGGATAATAACCCCACAGTGACCTCACAGGTCTATGCAAGTAGGTTGTCCCTTTGAACCTAGATCTTGGGATCTTCAATCAACTAGGTTGGGTTTTCCTTCACATAGCGTATTTAATTTCCATGGGCTTTAGTCTCATTCCTTTTGATGTTTTATCAATATGATCTCGATTTAAGTCTTTAGTTAGTGGATCCGTAATTTTTCTTTTGATTTTACAAAATCAATAGAGATAACTCCATTTGAGATCAGTTGTTTAACGGTATTGTGTCGACGACGCACATGTCTCGACTTACCATTACACATTACGTTAGCAAGACACCCCACACTTTCAAGTGGTTTTAGGATGATTTTGTAATACCCCTACCCTGTATCCATCGCCAAAACAGGGTTACAGAGTATTATTGGAGTTTACAATACAAATGAACAAAATCTCAAACATTCTATAACATATCAATGGACACATTAAAACCAAGTAAAAAAACATACATATTGTCCTTTATACTAGCCCACAAAGCCCTAAATATGGGTTAAAAAACAAGTCAGGACTAAACCGGGAACTCAGAGAATTTTTTAGCAAACATTGATAAATTTCAAAGCTGTAGGGGTCACACGACCAAGAGACACGCCCGTATCTTAGGCCGTGTGGGCATTCGAAATAAGGACACATGACCGTGTCCTAGCCCGTATGACTCACTGACTTAGGCCACACGACCAAGCCATAAGCTCGTGTGCTAGGCCGTGTACCCTTCTAAGAAACCTCACATGCCCATGTGTCAAGCCGTGTGTTAGGCCATGTAACAGCTTGACTTGCAACCCTTTGAAAGCTATAGGGGACACACGGCTGAGACACACGCCCGTGTGGACGAAAATAGGACATTTTACAAGCCATTTTTCTCACCAAAATAGGCATAAACTTGCACCCAACATTGTGCTTAACAACAAGCCATAATAAGGCATCCAAAACAAGCATAATCAAGCCTTAAACATATGGTATATTCACATACAACCAATATGCCCTTAGGCACCTCAAATGACAATTTATAAACATGTCTAACCATGTGTTCAATATAATCAAATGATCAACTAACATATGTGCATATTTGCATAAAAACTTACCAAGTAACTCACTTACCAAAACACACCAAATGGTACCAATTAATCACTTCACTAGCATCAATATACATATATGCCTTCCACAATAAAGTACCGATTCATAACAAATTATTGACATATTTAATATGCACATTCAATTGCCTTTCTATCTTCCATCATTCGTATCAAGTCATATATCAACCATTACAAAGCTATTTATATACATGTCAAAATATACCATTTCACCAACACAAAGCCAAAATGCAAACCAACCAAATGGTCATTTCTAACAACCAAAACACTTATAAGCCAATATAAACCAAAATAACCTATACATGCCATTATAACAAAAATTAAACCAACTGAAGTACTAAAAGAGCCGATGGATAGTGTGATATAGCTCTGACAAGCTTCCAACCCGAACGAGTTTCTGATTCACAATAAACACGAAAAATAACACAGAGTAAGCATTTAAGCTTAGTAAGTTCGTATAACATAGAATTTAACTTATCGTTTGATCAAATAATAGGTAAGTAACAAAGCATATTCCAACACAACTTGGCCAAAAGCCTAAGCACATATACACCAACCACATTAGTCATACAAATTCATATATGAATCAATAATCATGGATGAGCTCAACAATTAATCAAGTTTCCATATACATGTAACATCCATATCATGTATCTATATATCATGTAAAATCATTTCCATGTATTTCATATAACTACCTCTAATAGTTCGTATCGAACTCATATCATCTCGTAACAAAACATTGTCCATTGAACCGTTTAGAATATCGTTAGATACTCGGGATATCTCACACATAGTGTGCTAAACTGTAATCCATCAAATCCTGTACATATATGCTCATACGAGCTGTAAATTGATATGCTCTCTCGAGTGCTCTCACGAGCTATAAATCGAAATGCTCTTATGAGCTGTAAATTGGTAAGCTCATATGAGTTGTGTGTGTCCGCAACACATGCAGGACCTCAACCAAATCAGTAACCCTAATGACATGTTATTTGTATCTTATAGATTCCTATGGTTCAAATGGGGCTAAAAAATTGTCGTACGTCGTTGGATATGCATTCGGTAATTATATATGAAAAATCATAGCATTTATATATTTCAATTAAATACATATAAATACAATTTAATTACACGAACTTACCTCGACGAGTATACGTAGATACGGAGATGATTAATTCGAGATTTTTCCTTTTCCTCGATCTAACTTTATATGAAGTCTGTCTTGTTCTATACAGATAAATTTAACTCAACTTAACATATTTCTCATTCAATTTAGTCCAACACATATGTTTAGCAAATTTACCATTTTCCCCTATATTTTTAATTTCTTTACAATTTAGTCTCTAGGCTCAAAAAATGAAATTCATGTAATTTTACCCCTATTCAAGCCTAGCTGATTTTTATACATGCTTATAACAGCTTATGTATTTCACAAATTGACGAATTTTACCATGAATTTATCACAATTTTCAATTTAACCCTAATTGACAATTTTACATCAAACTTCAAGACTCATATATATTCATCAATGGTAAAACCCTAATAGTTTAACAGTTTTACAAATTAGTCCCCGGTTAGCTAGATTAGGCTACACCGATCCCAAAACATAAAAATAATAAAATAGGACAAAATCATACCAATTTAGCAAATATGAAGATGATCGAACCAAGATTCTTCCATGGCTAATCTTCTATTTTAGTTTCGGTTGAAACAAGTAAAAGATTATGACTTTTTCATTTGTTTAACTTATTATTAACTTTATTTTCTAATTGCTTAATTAACCTTTAAAAACATTAATATTTACACAATTGCCAAGCCATGTACATCCACTATCAAGTTAAATGATCTAATTACTATAGGACTTCCACTTTAAATTTCTATAGCTATTTAATACCTTTAGCTATTAGAACTCAATTTTTGCACTTTACGCGATTTAGTCCTTTTTATCAAATTAAGTATGTAAACGGTAAAATTTCTTAACGAAATTTATCATGCTGTAAGCAATAAAATAAATTTTTTAACTTTAGATTTGTGGTCCTGAAACTACTATTCTGATTTCACTAAAAACGGGCTGTTACAACTCTCCCCCTAAAGGGATTTTCGTCTCCAAAAATCTTACTAGAAAAAAGGTTCGGATATTGCTTTTCATAGCTTCCTCGGGTTCTTAGGTAGTTTCATCTATTCCGTGTCGTTTCCAAAGAACTTTCACTAAAGCTATGTTTTTGTTTTTCAATTCTTTCACCTATCGTGCTAGAATTCTGATTGGTTCCTCATTGTATGTCATATCAGGCTGAATTTCGACATCCATCGGGGAAATAATATGTGAAGGGTTAGATCGATACCATCATAACATAGACACGTGAAAGACATTATTAATCTTTTCTAGTTTTGACGGTAAAGCTAATCGATATGTAACAGGTCCGATTCTTTCAGTAATCTTATATGGCCCAATAAATCACGGACTCAACTTCCTTTTGCGACTGAATCAAAAAACTTTCTTCCAAGGCGATACTTTCAAGAATACTCAGTCGCCGACTTGGAACCCTATGTCTTTATGTTTAATATCCGTATATGATTTCTGACGATCTAAAGCTGCTTTCAAACTATCTCGGATCATTTTTACTTTTTCTTCAATATCACGAATCAAATCAACCCTGTATATCTTTCTCTCACTAAGCTCAATCCAGTATAGTGGAGTTTGGCATTTATGATTATACAAAACCTCATACAGTGCCATATTTATGCTCGATGGAAAACTATTATTATAAGTAAACTGCACCAACAGTAAATATTTCTCCCAATTGCCTTCAGATTCTAATACGTAATAATGAAACATATCTTCAAGAATCTAAATCACACGCTTCGATTGACTATGATTCTGAGGGTAAAATGCAGTACTAAAATGCAACTGTGTACCTAAAGCTTCTTGTAACTTTTTCCAAAATCGTGATGTAAACCGCGGATATCTATTCGAAATAATGGAGATTGGCACTCCGTGTAATCTGACAATATCTGAAACATATAACTCAGCTAATCTGTCAAGGGAGTAGTCTGTATGTACCGGAATAAAATGAGAAGAATTCATCAAACAATCTACGATAACCTAGATGACATCTTTCTTTCTTGGTGACAAGGGTAAACCCGATACGAAATCTATAGTAACTCTATCCCATTTTCATTCCGGTATCATCACTGGTTTTAACAGTCTTGAAGGTACCTAATGTTCAGCTTTAACTTGCTGACATACCAAACATCTTGATACAAAATAAAAAATTTCATGTTTTATTCCCAGCCACCAATACATCTGTCTCAAATCACTGTACATTTTATTGCTTCCCAGATGAACAGACAAGCTACCACTATGAGCTTCATGTAAAATTCTCTGAATGAGCTCTGGATTTTTCGATTCGCAAACTCTACCTCTGAACAATAAACAATCATCAGGTCCTATTTGAAATTTTGAATCAAAAGTCGACTAACACTGTGCCCGTTTAGCTAACAATTTAGGATCACACTTCTAAGCTTCACAGATTTGTTGTAAAAACATCGGTTTAGCTTTCAACTTAGCTAAGATTGAACCATTGTCAGATAATGTCAGTTGCGTATTCATCGTGCGCAGAGCAAACAAGGACTTTCTACTCAAGGCATCAACAACTACGTTTGTTTTTCCCAGATGATAATCATTGATCAACTCATAATCTTTCAACAGTTCGAGCCATTTGCGTTGTCTCAGATTTAGATCTTTCTATGACATTAAATACTTTAAATTATTTTGATCGGTAAATATGTAACATTTTTCACCGAACAAAAGGTGTTGCCAAATTTTCAACGCAAACACAATAGTTGCCAACTCTAGGTCATGTGTCGGATAGTTCTTTTCGTGTGGCTTTAACTGTCTGGAAGCATTAACTATTACTTTTCCTTCTTGCATCAAAACATAGTCTAAACCATTTAAAGATGCATTGCTGAAAATCACAAATTCTTTACCCGATTCAGGCTGAACCAAAGCTGGTGCTTCAGTCAACAGTACTTTCAACTGATTAAATCTTTGCTGATATTTTTCAGACCATTCAAACTTTACATCTTTCTATAGTAGCCGCGTCATCGGTGTAGCTATAATTGAGCATTCTTTGACAAATCTTCGGTAATAACTAACTAATCCCTAAAAAATTCTGATATGTTTTTCAGTGGTTTCCAATCAAAAACTGCAAAAATTTTACTCAGGCCAACTCTAATGCCTTCAGTTGATACCATGTATCCCAAAAAATCGACTTCTTGGAGCCAAAACTCACATTTGCTAAATTTATCAAATAGTTGTTTATCTCGTAGAGTTTGTAAAACAATTGTCAAGTGTTCGGTATGCTCTGACTCATCTCGAGAATAGATCAGAATGTCGTCAATAAATACCACCACAAATCTGTCTAAATATGGTCTGAAGATTCTGTTCATCAAATCCATAAATACTACAGATGCGTTAGTTAAACCAAACGGCATCACAAGAAATTCATAGTGTCTGTACCTAATTCTGAATGTAGTTTTCGGTACATCTGAATCTTTTACTCGTAGCTGATAAGAGCCAGAAGGAAGATCAATCTTCGAGAATACTGTGGCACCTTTCAACTGATTGAACAAATCGTCAATTCGAGGCAATGGATATTGAGTTGATGGTAATCAATATACAATCTCATCGATCCGTCCTTTTTTTAACAAACAGAACTGGTGCAACCCAAGGTGAAAAACTAGGTCGACTAAAACCTTTATCTGTCAACTCTTACAGTTGTGTTTTCAACTCTTTTATCTCGGTAGGAGCTATTTTGTAAGGTGCTATTATGTAAGGTGCTATTGATATCGGTGATGTTCCCGGTACAAGTTCTATAGCAAACTTAACCTCTTTGACCGATGGTAATCCAGGTAACTCCTCTAGAAACACATCAGGACACTCGCAAACTACTGGCACTGATACAAGCTTCGATTCAGACACTTTAGTATCCAATATATAAGCAAGCTAAGCATTACAACCTTTTCTCACTATTTCTACGCTGACATAGCTGATATAACAATAGACAACCCACTCGAATTATCAGATTTAGTACGAAGCGTCTCACTGTTCTAACATTTTAATATGATAAGCTTTCGTCTACAGTTTACAATAGCATCATGCAGAGTTAGCCAATCCATACCCTGAATCACATCAAATTCATCAAATGATAATCACATTAAATCAACCAGAAAACTGTAACCTCGTGTTATCAAAGGACAGTTCTTGTAAAATTTATCAACTAGCACATACTAACCTAGGGGGTCCGATACTTCAACCATGAATTCAGTGGACTTAACAGGTGAATTTTTACTAAATACTAAATTCGTGCAAACATATGGCACAAAAGCATTCTCATGTGTGCGAATAACATAAGCCCTAGTTGGTGCTTATGCCTCAGGTCTCACAGCAGAGTTTTTCATCGCATCACGGCTACCACTCACATTTTTGGGATTACAAGGTGGTCTATCTCTCGCAGCTGTGTTGCTCTGTCTCGTAGTTTGAACTTTCTCTTTCTCAGATTTCTTTGGGCAATCTCTAAGATAGTGGTCAAAGGAACCACATCTGAAACAAGCTCTGTTCTTCACTCGACACTTCCCATAATATAGTCTGTTATATTGCTTACACTCGGGTCTGGCATCTCTAACACTACCCACACTCGCTACAGATTAGCCTGAGGTTTAGACTAGAACCTTAGGTACCTCTGTCTCTACTAGAATGACTCACAAAAGCTGTAGAATGGTTGTGAGATTCTTTTGATTTCTTTGATACTGACTGTTATGACTTCCTAGTTAATCTATTTCTCGAGTCTCTAGCTTCAAAATCAGCATGTCTTTTCTCTTTACTCAGTTTTTCAGCTTTATGTGCCCAGTCAACCAGTACAATGAACTCTTTCAGTTCAAGAATTCCAACCAGAAGCTTGATGTCAGTCTCAGTCAGAATACACTCCCGGGCATATTTGCTCAGTTTAACAAATTCCCGCTTATACTCTAACAAAGTCAAACAGCCCTGTTTAAGCTCTAGAAATACTTTACGTTTCTGATCCAGAAACCTCTGACTAATATATTTCTTTTGAAACTCAGTTTGGAAAATTTTTTAGGTGATCCACTCTCTAGGCACAACAGAAATCAATGTGTTCCACCACTGGTAAGCCAAATCTTTCAATAATGATACCGTGCATTTAACACACTTGGCCAGTGAACAGATAACTCATCAAAAACCCTGATGGTATTATTTAACTAGAATTCAGCGCTCTCGAGATCATTTTCAACAGTAGCTCAGAATTCTTCAGCTCTATACTTGCAAATCTTATCGACAGGTGGCTTACTAATTTGGATTGGTTCCAAACCTTGAGGAATAACGGGAACCGATTAGGGAGTTGGAGGGGGTGGATGTTATTGAGCAGCCAGGTTCTTCTGTACAAACTTGGTAAACCATTCATTCATCATCTGGAAGAAGGCTTATTTAGCCTCTCTTCCCCGGCCCTCAAATATGAGTCTTGTACCGCTCGATAGAACTCCGTGAACGGAAGCTTGGGTGTTGCTCTTTACTTCATCGAAGCCAGCTCAGTTGGATGTCATTACTATATGAAAACATGTTTAAAACAGCCAGAAGATATCACACTATCACATGTTATATAATGGCATGTATAGCTAGACTTGTACACGTTACATTCAGTCCGAGAATCGACTAAACTGTAGCTCTGATACCAATAAATGTAATACCCCTAACTCGTATCCATCACAGAAATAGGATTATAGAGTATTATCGGAGTTTACAGCATAAATGAACAAAATCTCAAACATTCCATAACATATCAATGAACACATTAAAACCTAGTAAAAAACATACATATTATCCCTTATACGAGCCCTTCAAGCCTTAAATACGTGTTAAAAACAAGTTGGGACTAAATCAGGAATTCAAAAGAATTTTCAGAAAACATTAAAAAATTTCAAAGCTGCAGGGGTCACATAGCCGTGTAGTTCACACGACCAAGAGACACGCCCATGTCTTAGGTCATGTGGGCATTCGAGAAAGGGACATAAAGTCGTGTCCCAACCCGTGTTTGAGCCTGTGTAACTCACTGACTTAGGCTACACGGCCAAGCCATAAGCTCGTGTGCTAGGCCGGGTACCTTTCGAAGTAACCTCACACACCCGTGTGCCAGGCGTGTGTTAGGCCATGTAATAGTCTGACTTGCAACCCTTTTAAAGCTACAAGGGACACACGACCATGTCACCTGGCCGTGTGTCACACACTTCTGAGATACACGCCCGTGTGGACGAAAATAAGCCATTTTACAAGCTATTTTTCTCACCCAAATAGGCATAAACCTACACCCAACATTGTGTATAACAGCAAGCCATAATAAGGCACCCAAAATAAGCATAATCAAACCTTAAACATATGGTATATTCATATACAACCAATATGCCCTTAGGCACCTCAAATGACAATTTATAAACATGTCTAACCATGTGTTCAATATAATCAAATGATCAACTAACATATGTGTATATTTGTATCAAAACTTACCAAGTAACTCACTTAGCAAAACACACCAAATGGCATCAATTAACCACTTAACCACTAGTATCAGTATACGTATATGCCTTCCACAACAAAGCACCAATTCACAACAAATTATACATATTTAATATGCATATTTAAATACCTTTCTATCTTCCATCATTCAACCATATCAAGTTACACATCAACCATTACAAAGCTACTTATATACACAGCAAGATATACCATTTCACCAACACAAGGCCAAAATGCAAACCAACCAAATGGTCATTTCCAACAACCAAAACACTTATAAGAAAATATCAACCAAAATAACCTATACATGCCATGATAACCAAAATTAAACCAATGAAGTACCAAAAGAGCCGATTGATAGTGTGATATAGCTCCGACAAGCTTCCAACTCGAACGAGCTTCCGATTCACTATAAACACGAAAATTAACATAGAGTAAGCATTTAAGCTTAGTAAGTTCATATAACATAGAATTTAACTTACCATTTGATCAAATAATAGGTAAGTAACAAAACATATTCCAACATAACTTGTCCAAAAGCCTAAGCACATATACACCAACCACATTAGTCATATAAATTCATATATGAATCAATAATCATGGATGAGCTCAACAATTAATCAAGTTTCCATATACATGTAACATCCATATCATGTATCTATATATCATGTAAAATCATTTCCATGTATTTTATGTAAATACCGTAATAGTTCGTATCAAACTCATATCATCTCGTAATAGAACATTGCCCGTTGAACCATTTAGAATAGCATTGGATACTCGGGATAGCTCACACATAGTGTGCTAAACTGTAATCCGTCAAATCTTGTACTTGTATGTTCATACGAGCTGTGAATCAGTGTGCTCTCTCGAGTTGTAAATTGGTATGCTCTCACGAGTTGTAAATCGATAAGCTCATATGAGCTGTGGTGTGTCCGCAACACATGTAGGACCTTAACCAAAACGGTAACCCTAATGACATGTCATTTGTATCCTACGGATTCCTATAGTTCAAACGGGGCTTGGAAACCATCGTACTTCATTGGATATGTATTCGTTAATTATATATGACAAAACATGGCACTTATATATTTTAGTTAAATACATATAAATACAATTTAATTACACGAACTTACCTCGATGAGTATACGTAGATACAGAGACAATTAATCTGAGATTTTCCCTTTTCCCCGATCTAACTTCGTACGAGGCCTGTCTTGATCTATACAAATAAATTTCACTCAATTTAAAATATTTCTCATTCAATTTAGTCTAACACATTTTTGGAAAATTTACCATTTTGCCCCTATACTTTTAATTTCTTTGCTATTTAGTTTCTAGGCTCGAAAAATAAAATTCAAGTAATTTTAAACCTACCCAAGCCTAGTCGATTTTTATACATCCTTATAACAGCCCACATATTTCATAAATTTGCAAATTTTACCATGAATTTATGACAATTTTCAATTTAACCCTTAATTGACAATTTTATCAAAAATGTCTTTACAAAAGTTGTTTATCTAACAATAACCATTCATTTTCTATCTTCAAAGTTAAAAAATTTTATATATTCATTAATGGTAAAACCCTAAAAGTTTAATAGTTTTACAAATTACTCTCCGAGCTAGCTTGATTAAGCTACAACAATCCCAAAAACGTAAAAATAATAAAAAACGGGACAAAAATCATACCAATTTAGCAAAGATGAAGATGACCGAACCAATTTTCTTCCATGGCTAATCTTCTATTTTATCTTCGGTTGAAACAAGTAAAAGATGATGACTTTTTCATTTGTTTCATTTATTATTAACTTTATTTACTAATTACTTAATTAACCTTTAAAAACATTAATATTTACACAATTTCCAAGCCATGTACATCTACTATAAATTTAAATGGTCTAATTACCATATAAGGACTTCCACTTTAAAGTTCTATAGCTATTTAATGCCTTTAACTATTAGAACTCAACTTTTGCACTTTACGCGATTTAATTATATTTATCAAATTAAGCATGTAAACAGTAAATTTCTTAACAAAATTTTTATATGGGACTTATATCATGTTGTAAGAAATAAAATAATAATAAAATAAATTTTTTGACTTTAGTTTTGTGGTCCCGAAACCACTATTCCAATTTCACTAAAAACGGGTTGTAATAGATTTTCTACCTTTCTATAACTTATCTGGTGTATTGTCACTTTTCTTACGGGGCACCTTATTTAAAAGGTAATTAGTTAGTAAAGAAGCTTCCCTCCACATTTTCTGCGATAAACCAGAGCTTTCTAGCAAGACGTTCATCATTTCCTTTAGAGTTCATTTTTTTTCCGTTCGGCTACTCCATTTGATTGAGGAGAGTATGGTGGTGTTACTTCATGAATAATGTCATGTTAGGTACAGTATTTATCAAATGGTTCACCATATTCACAACCACGACCTCTTCTTACAATCATAATCTTTTTATTAAGTTGGTTTTCAACGTCCTACTTAGCTTCGTCTTTGCTCTTAATCAAATACACGTAGCAATATTTTGTTCTATCATCAATGAAGGTAATAAAATATTTATTCCCTCATTTGGTTTGAACAAACTTTAAGTCACAAATATCGCTATGTATTAGATTATGTGGTTCTATGCTTCTTTCAACAGTTTGAAATGAAAACCTTGTTAATTTTGCCTCAACACATGTTTCACATTTATGTTTATAATTAATGTGAAATGAAGGAATGCGCTCTAAATTAATTAAGCTATGTAAAGTATCATAATTAACATGTCCGAGCCTACCATGCCATAAATTAAATGACTTAAACATATAAACAGAAGAAGAAGCAACATTCTTATTCATAGTTTTTGCTTTTACATATCCCCTTTAGACAAAATTAGCTTTTGGGATTCAAACATCATCCTAAAACTGTGTACACATAGGAGTGCTTCACAAACACGGTTCTTGTGTACGTTAGGCACATAAGTCCATATCAAACACTTCCTTGGAAATTTTCTCCACAACATTGACCTCGTTAGCTCTAACTTTATTTGGAATCCTATAGTTAGATGACTTGTGCCCTATCTTGTTGCAATTGAAACATTTCCCTTAAATTTTTTCTTCTTGGAAACGCCACCTTTCGATCCCAGTTTAGACCCATTCTGAGGTTGTTTTCCCTTTTTAGAGTCCTTTTTGACTTCTATGACGTTTGCCCAAGCACCATTAACATTTGTTGCTTTGTTGAGTCTTTTTTCTGTACCTCTATTGTCTTCTTCAATCCGAAGTCTAGCAATTAAATCTTCCACTGACATTTCCTTTCTTTTGTGCTTTAGATAATTTTTGAAGTCATTCCAAGTAGGAGGCAGCTTCTCAATAATGGATGCCACTTAGAAGGATTCACTTATCACCATCCCTTTCGCAAGAATTCCGTGAATGAGCAATTGAAGTTCCTACACTTGATTCACAACTAGTTTAGAATCAATCATTACAAAATTCAGGAATTTAACAACTAAAAACTTTTCAGCTCCAGCATATTCAGTTTTGTATTTATGGTCCTATGACATCCATAATTCCTTAGTTGTTTTCTTAACACTATACACATCATACAATGCATTCAAAAATTCATTCAGGGTGTAGTTTTGACGTAGGAAATTAGAATGTTTCCAAGCTTCAACAGCAGTAAAAGCGATAACATTATCTACCTTTCCCTTTTTAACAGTAGGAGGGTCATCTTTGAAAAGATTTGGCCAAGTTCAACATGGTCAAATAAAATAACATTTTCTATTACCCAGTCTTGAAATTTTGTCCCAAGAATTTTGCAGGTTTCTCATTGTGGCTTACAGCATCCGCCACCGGCAACACTTAGTTTTGAATCGAAGATTGCGTTTGAACTAAAATTTCAGATTGCGAATTGATTGAATTGGTGGGAGTTTTCATTTTCTGTTAAGATTTTAGAAACAAAATTAGAATTAGAAAAATTATCAACTTTTATTAGACGATAGGAATCTAATAAAACCCGAAATAAAAGTTTATATGGTCTAATCAAAACCACAATAAAATAATTTACCAGGTAGAAAATCTTGAAAGAAAGGTGGTGCATTTGGCACGCTTAAATACCAGTCTTTCAAAGAACCAATCCCAGAGCTTAAATACCAAGTCTTTCAAAGAACCAATCCCAGACATACACTCTCATGTTGTCTTTTTAATTCACTGTTGATAAATTTCTTATTCTTTGATGTCACAATTTTAAAACTACAATTTAAGCTTTCACAATTTAAAGCCACAATAAACAAAAATTTAATTTCCAGTTTATATTACCCTTTGATTTTGTTAAACGACAGAATTAAAATTCTGAAACAAAATCAAAATCAATTATGTTGAATGACAGGATTAAATCCTGAAGCAAAACTATCTAATTAAATCTTATTTGGAAACAAAAACAAAATTGAATAAAATCTGTTAAACGACAAGAATAAATTCCAAAACAGAATTATTCAATTAATTCTCATTTGGAAACAAAATCAAAGTCGAATAAAATCTGTGAAATGAAGGGAATAAATCCCGAAACAGAATTATTCAATTAATTCTCATTTGGAAACAAAATAAAAATGGAATAAAATCTGTTAAACGGCAGGAATAAATCCCAAAACAGATTTTATTCAATTTTAATTTTTATTCTCAAACAAAATACAATTTTTTTCTTCTTTCACCTTGGTGCCTTGTTCGTCTCGGATTAGAGAACTGTAAAATAAAAAAAAAATTGTCTTAAGATTGTTGAGCAAAATGCATTAGCGAACAAATATAAATATAAATAATTTATATTAAACACGAGATTTGAACATATAATTTAAACAAATATATTTATATTTAAAAAATGAGCAAATCTAAGTAAAATAATTAAATAAACAAGATTTTGAAAAATAAAAATCAAACAAGGGAATCGATTTTTATTAAATGTTTAAGCCTGTTTTCAAAGTTTCCTTAAAACAGATTCGGCCGCTCCTATGGTACTTGGAGAAACGTTGGTCAATTGTCTCCTAGGATACAACAACAAAATGATTGAAGCAGTAGCACCTCTGCAGTGATCAACGAACAAACCTTGTCTTTTTCTATCACTGAAACGTTTGAAAAATTGGAGAGAAAAAGAGAAGAATTTTGGAGAGCAAAAAAAATTCATTGTGTCTGTGTGTAAAATTTTTTGAAGAATTCTTTAGGCTTTTATAGGCATTCTGTGACACCCCAAACCCGACCGGGACGAACCAACTCGAATTCGAAGCGTTACATTAGCCACCTAAGTGACTCTCCGGCTAACGATCTCCCAAGACTCACCCCGACCTTGTAACACCTCAATCTTATCCAGTTATTAGTTATTTATTAATATGGAAGCAATTTGTGAACTAATTTTAAACTTTTTATAAGTAATTTAACCTAATGGCATTTTTATCATTCTACCACCTACGATTAAACTAACCCAAATTTAGATCTATATATTTACCAACCCTCTTTTAGTCAATTTATGTAAGCCTTAAAAATTTCAGCTTAATCCGAGTTTATTTTCTATGTCTAATTCAAGTTTTATCATTAAGGACTAAATTGTAACAGTTTCAAACTATTAGTACTATACCCGAATATTAAATTTAGTGTGTTTCTAATAAATTTTATCAATTACAAGTCTAATCCTAAAATTTTATCAAGTTTCCTTATCATTTAAGGCTCTAATTAGACTTATCAAGTTACATGACTAATTTGTAATTTAAACGAACAAGAGAACCAATTTAAAAGGACCAGAATTCAAACCCCCAACTTACCAAATCAAGTACATAAAATCACTAGATGCTCACTTACCAACACTTAACAAAAGATTCATCACCTAAACATATATCAATAATCTTGCAAAATTAACCAACCAAAACTCAATTAAATATTTGCAATCAGTAATTAATCATCCAATTAAGCATAAGTGAGGGTCAATTTACCAAATCACCTTTTAATAATACTCACCACACAACTAACTCAACCACAACCAAGTGATCAACCAAGCAAATGCAAGCTTCAGTTTCGATTGGCTCGATCCTCTTCAAGATTCAGAGCTTCAATAGAGATAAAATAGATATTACCACCTTTCAAAAGATATAATAAACACAAATTTTCATCAATTAGGCTACACGAAATTCTCACTCAAATTTACCTTATCGGATTTGTATCATCAAGTCGAAAACTCGATTCCTCACAAAATAGATCACTCCATCACTTCCAAACATCAATACTAGACCAAATAAACATATACTAAGCATCAATTTTGCATTTAAATCAATTTCACAAAAATTTGGAAAATTGATGAAGATGATGAAATTCAAATTTCTTTAAATTACCTTACAAAAATGTTTAATCTTAATAAATAAGATCAAAAACCTTCTAATAGATCCATTTTGAGTTGGAAAATCAATTGATTTGTGGATTTCCTTTCAAAATTTAAGATCCACCATTAAAGCACCTTAAGCTTTTGAAGAAGATGACATTGATAAAAAAAATCATGTAATTACCACTCAAATAATGTAAATATGCTTCTAATCATCATAAAAATAAGTTTAGAAATAATAATTACCTTTGATTTGTTCTAAATCTTTTGATTGAAAATATTGATTCAAGAATCTCGAGAAATTTCAGAATATTTTTAGCTACTTTTGTGAATAATTTCGGGTGAAAAGAGACAATATTTTGAGAAGGAAATTTGTTGAACCTATTCTTTGATAATAGATCTTTAAAACCATGTAAAGCAAATGAATTTTATAGCTCTCTAATCTGATGTAAATGGTGGGAAAAGTAGGCTAGATACATTGTGTTTAAAACTGAAACAACCCACCAAAAATTTAAAAATTGGGAAATTTGCCCAATGACCACTCTCGCATTTCCCTTACTTTACAAATTTATCATTTCCCTCTAAAATTCCAAATTTAAAGGTTTATTTTCCAAATATATACTCCAAAATTTTCCTTATTTTACAATGAAATCCAATTTAATTAATATTTAAATTTAACTCAAATTAACCCCAATAAAAATTATTTTAAAATTCTTTTTTGACCCAAATTAATTTTTTTCACTAATAATTATTTAATTACTTTAAAATTAATTTTCCAAAAAAATGTTTTTTCCCGAATTATTGCTTATTCGATTTTAGATGAAATTGACCTCCTAAATTAAATTAAAAATTACTATTAACCCAATAAATTCCTAAATTTAAGCTCAAAATCTGAAAAATATACCCAAAACTACTAGACCCGATTTAGGGATATTATACATTCAATATGGAGGAGTTTTAGCAATTTCCAAGAATAAAGATACAAATATGTATTAAAGGAACCTTTAAATCAATTTGAATAAAATAAAATCAAATTGATTGGAATCAAATTAAATCAAGATATATGTCCTTTTAAAACATATTCTGTATAATATTTGATGAGAAAAATAAATTTCGTGTTGGCTTAAAATATCCACAGGCCCTTTTTGGGCCCGACCGATCCGGACATTTTGTGTCGCCCACGTCGTACGGTTGCGCCCCAATTCCGATGGGTTTGGATCTACACCCCTACGCGCGAGGCAATATTTCAAGCTTAGTCATTCAATAATATTTCAAGTGTGTTCTCATATATATACATATCTCACACTTGGTATTTAATGATTTTAGGATCTAAGTTTTTTTTTTCCACAACAAATATTCACAAATAGCTTACTTTAAGCATCGATTTCTTATTCATCACTTAACCATTTTAAGCATATAATATACCGTTATAAAGGACTCATGAAGTAGAATATAAAACCATAATTTTATGATTCAACTTTCCACCTTTACCAATTAAGAATATGCCTCAAAATTTTCAAAAATTACAAATTTTCCAACAAAGAAGAGCATATACACATCTACGCAGCTTGAGCAGACTGTTGCACGGTGGTGTCGCCGCTGCCGCATATGGCTTTTCTCAAGCTAACGAGTTATTTGACCCTTATCATAGATGCCAATCATTTTATCTATAATTTTTGTTACACATAAATATCAATGTTCATCCCAGTTTTTGGGCTTAAAGTAAATGGAGTTCTTTTGGGTTCTTCCCCCCATCAACTAACATACAAATTTCTCAGTTTTTGATGCAATTTTTTCTTCAATTGGAGTTTAATGTGCTGTTTGTATATCACCAGCGAGGTGACATTGATAAAACGTATTGGAGTTTTTTTACATTTGTAAATTTTATTATTTATTGATTCTTAATCTTTTTTACTATTTTTTAAAAAGGCATATTTAAAATTCATAAACATTGATATAACTTTCATATATATGAAATATATATATAATTTTAATATTTTTAACATTAATATAACTTTAATATATAATTTCAATAATTTTAATTATTATTTAAAGTTAATATTATTTTATTTTATATTTTATTATTTAATATATATTTGGTGATAATCATTTTTTTTTACTTTTATTATATCTATTCATTCATTTTAATCTAATGTACTTTAGAGTCATTTTTCTATATTCATTTCAACACCATTATCGTGATTGAATCTAAACACATATCTCACCATAGATTTTAAACTCACTGCTACAATAACTAATATTACCATCAACGTTATTTTTATCTCATTGTCTATCAAAGTGAGCCTTAACCTCTTCCACCATAGGAGCTCTCCATTACTTCTCTCCTTTCTTTTAACCATTGACATCTTGCCACCTTATAAGGGTGAACTGTTCTAAACCCCTCACCTTCTCCTCACCTCACTGATTTCTTATATCAACAATTGGTTTGGTGAGCATGAATCTAACATGACACCTCTTCCTAATAAAAGCACTCCCAAAGAATGTCAAAATCACTTGTCTTACTTCATGGTAAATTTAAATCTGAAACATGTCAATTTTTTCTCCCCTATTTTATTTAATATTGACATCTAATACCTTAAGCCAAAGCATAATTTTCGGTTTTATAAAAATAAAAAATAAAATTATCTGTGGAAATGATAGTCTTTAATTTAATTACAAATCTAGAAAATTTATTAAACCTAAATACAACTGATCTAATGCTAAAAACCACAATTTTTGTTAAAATTGCTTTATAATATAATATAAAATAAAATCCATATGTTCATAGACAAACACAATATTCAAAACAAGCATATAATTTACATCACTTCTTATCAATTTTAATCAACAAACAAGAATAGTGATTCGGTAAATTGGTTTACACTATAAATGTAATGGCTTAATTTTTAGTTGTGCTGAAAATGATAGTTTAGAAACCTTGTTTTCCGATGATTAAGTCAGTAAATATTATTTAATAATATTTATTGGTCTATTATTGTGTTATATTAAATTTTGGTTCAGAATTTTAGTGATTGGATAGTTAGTTATAATACAAGTGTTTCGACCCTAAAGTCAATGGTTTTGAAAAATGAGGTATAAGGACCTCGTTTCCATAAACCAAGCTCATAATTTTTTTTATTAAATATTTAAGAAGTTTTTATATAGGTGAATTGAATTTTGGATAAGTAATTTTGCCGAATTAGTGACTAATTATGGTATAAGGACTAAATAGTAAAAAACACAAAAGTTAATCACCATTGAATTTTATTAGTTAAAAGGCTTAATTAGTAAAGGTGCAAGGACTTATATGATAATTAGACCATAATGAATTGGCTTGGACAGTTAGTGCTTATAATTAAGTGATTTTAAGTTAAATTTATAACTTAAATTATGTTATATGTTATAATTTAAATAAACAAAAGACATCACCTATTTTTCTTCCAAACTGAATTCTTCCAAGTTCATTCGGCCTTGCGCATGGTAAGCTAAATCAAGTCTGTTTTTCATAAATTTTATGTTTCTGAGATCTTTGTAACTCGGTCTAGGTATCCTAGGTATTAAATTGTAAAACTGTCAAAGTTTTGAAATGTTGGAATTGATGTTTTATGATGTTTTTGTTATTAAATGGCTTGGTTGTAAGCTTATAATTGATTAAGGACTAATTTGTAAAGTGAAATTTGTTAGTTTTGAGTTCAAGGACTAAAACAAAAATATTTCAAATTTGACATGAAATTTCTATAATTACTAAAATTAGAGGTCACATTGTAAAATGGGGCTTAAAATTGAAAAATCTGATAGTTTTGGTTTTAGGGACTAAATTGAATAAAATACAAAATTTTAGGGAAATTGTGTAAAATAAAATTAGGTTATCATATGCCTTAAATAAGATGTTATAAGGTAATTGACACTGATATTTTGAAATGAATTACCATATAGATCAATAATTGAATCAGTCGGTAGATAATCGAGAAAAAAGAAAAATTACAAATTAGTCCATGACATTTTTATGGTTGCTATTTGTACCTTATAAGTTCATATAGTTTAGTTATGTTTATAAATGTATTGAATGTGCTTAAATCATGAGTTTTTGTTATAAAAATTTGTATTTTGAAATGTACTCAAAATGGTATAAAAAAGGTAAGAAAAGACTGAATTATAAAGAGATGTTTTGATATCTGCATTGAGCCCGGATGAACTAGGATAGGATACAATTGGCATCCCAATAGGGTTAATTGTGTGCTTGTATGGGATTTTCACTATGGTGCCTACTGATTCGTATTACGATGCCTATTGTTTCGCATTATAATGCCTACTGATTCGCATTAAGATGCCTATTGATTTGCAGTTCGATGCACAATAATTAGCACAATGGTGCCTATTGCTTAATACTTTGATGCCTACTAGTTTGGTGTAGTTACCTGCGTATCCATATCTATTACTATAGTTTATCGGGCTAATAATATTAAAGAGGAAATGTATTGTCTGGTTTCGTATAGTGATTGAAAATGAATGTGTTCATACGATTATATGTGTTTGTAATGCCCCAAAATTCTTATTTCTACTTTTGTGAAAATGTGACACAAATATTTGTCTACTTTAGTGGTTAAGTGTTCTGGGAGTGTTTGAGCAGTCCTACGTTCTAGCTTTAGCTTTGGTAAATTTTGCTATTTTTGGAATTAAGCCCTCTCACTGTTTGGTGGGTTTATATTTAATTGTTTGTAATTTCATATCAGAATGAGCCTGCTAGTTCGAGTGGTAAAGGTGTCAGTGTGTTGGAGGTCCTGTGTTCGAATCTTTATGTAAGTGTAGTAGTTTATCTTTTTGTCTGGCGTGTCTGCTAGAGTTTCTGTTGAGCAGGTTTCTAAGTGGGTTAGTGGGGGGAGAAAATTTAGGATTTTGGAGCATAATTTTAATTTTGGTTGTTATCTTTTCTCTCTCCTTCTAAATTCCCAAAAAATTTTGACGTAAACATTTCTTCTCTTCTTCTTCCCTTCGTTTTTCCTTTTCTTTTTCGATAAACTTTTTTTCAATTCTTTAATTCGGATCGTGAATCCTACGTTTAATCATTTTTCTGCGGTTTCCTGTTCTTTAATCGGCTGGTAAGTGGAGTTATATTTCTTTAACTATGGTTTGGGTTTGACAGTGTTAGTTCGTGAGAGTAAAACGTTAAAATCTATGTTTTTATTCTCAAATCTTTTAGTGGGATTAAAATTTTGCACTGCTCAGCAATGAATCGTGAAGGAGGGGATCTACCTCTCGTGGAATCTTAGTTGGAGGCGTTCAAAAATTCGGGTAAGCTGTGAGTATTCGAATTGTGACTTGATTAGCTTGAGAGATTTTGGCTTATTTTATCGTTTTAGGCGATTAATTAGGGATAATTGGTGAATTGTAGGTTCTAGTGATCTCGGGTGTGTTATTGCGTCAAAACTATAGTAGTTGTCTACTCGAAACGCAGAAAAATGAGGTTTGACAAAAGCCAAAAAATACTACTATCGACGCCACACAGTCGTGTGGTAGGTCATGTGCGATGACACAGCTGTGTGATCGACGAAGGTCAGACCGTGTGCAAGACACGGCTGTGTGATGACTGATGTGTGGTCGTGTGGGCCACACAGGCTATGCCAAATTGGGTGTGTGGGCCCACACAGGCACGCCACGCGGGCGTGTGATATTTGGGCCAGGCCGTTTAATCCACACAGGCAAGACAAATCTGAGAATATGGACCACACAGGCATTTGGGCCCACACGGGCAAGCTACACAGACATGTGGGCCCATTGTACTAAAATTTTTCGTAGGATCGCACGGGTCATACTAAACGACTGTGGGCCTACCGTGGGTTCGGTAAAGGCTTACTAAACCCTAAAACTATTTGTTCTGTTAGACTAATGAACTGTGATGAGCATGTCTATGATTTTATCTGTTATCTGTTTACAAAAGCATGATTTAAATATTAATTCTGTAAGCATGTACTGTTACTGTGATTGGGGTGGGATGATATATATATAGGAGGAAGTGTTCTAAAAGGCAGATTATGCCAGCACAGCTGCATTATATCTAATATGTGTCGTATCGGTACAGCGTGGTGTGTAGGGTTGGGTGGGTGTTTTAAACCCCAGATGATGTGTAGGGATGGTCAGAGATGGTGTGTAGAGGATGGTGGTAGGATTCTGTTATCTGATTTGTATATCTATAACTTTATCTGTATCTAAAATGAGCTCAAGCCCAAATTTGTATCTGTATCTAACATGGCTCAGGCTCGATTGTTAATCTATCTGATTTGTGATATTTTGTATGTGTACATGCTTAACTCTGCTGGGTTACACACTGAGTTTATGTAAAGTCACCCCTTCTCTATTTGTCTATACAGGTAACCCTCAGTCTTAAGCGGATTAGTGTAGCGGAGGACTCAACGGTGACCACTCACCAAAATTGATTATTTGTTTTAGTTTTTATTTAAGTTTGGCGTAAGATTTGAGGATTTGTATTTTCTGGGACTCTCTGGACTATTTTAAACTATTTGGCTTGGTTTTGGGTTTTAGTTTTATTTACTTATAACTATGGCGATTTTCTACACACAACGATTTTGTTTTCTTAAGCTTCTGCTACAAATATATTTTATTTCTAAATGGTTTAAAGAAAGAGACCTTTGAAATTAATAGTAATGATAAAGGCTAAAGAACTGAAAAGGTTTTATCTTAATGAAAAAGGTTTTTTTTATCTATTTCATGTGACACTTCCAGATTTGACCATAACGTCTAGGTCGGGTTTGGAGTGTTACATTTAGTGGTATCAGAGCTAGTTTGTAAAACTTGACTATGAATTTTGGGTTCCAAAATTTTGTTTTAAGAATTGGTTTTCAAATGATTTTAAAACTTTCGATTAAGTATGTGGTACACCGAGTCTCCGAGGCCGATCTAATAAGTAATTCTAATTTCTGATAGAAATTCTGAAAACATGATTGATAGTTTACTTGAAAATACTATAGTTAGTACACTCTGAAACTGTAGTGAAACTGATAAGGACTAAAACTTGCGAAAACAACTCTGAACTTTTGATTCTTGATTCATAAAACATCTGTTAATAAATATCGAAACTGATACATAAATTTTTTAATGTAGATAAAATTTTTAAGTCACAATGAGTATACGAGGTATCCGTGGATGCGGTATTCGAGGCTGAGGTAGAAGCTGCAGGGCGCTCGAGCCGGGCCTCATCTCTAGGCAGCATGCCGAATCTGGACACTAGTGAGACACTGGTGTCACATGCTATTGAGACTGGGTCTCAGAGTCACTCGGTTGGGGATGATGCACTGTCTCAAGCCATGCTAAGGATATTAAAGAGGGTCGCTGGACCCAATTCTGGATCTAAGGGTCAACGATCAGTAACTGAGTGACTCTGGTCGAATAAAGCTAAGTTATTTAGGGGTGTCATAGGAGTCGCCCCTAATGTGGTTGACTGTTGGCTAGAGTCTACTAAGAGAATTATGGATGATTTGGACTGTACCTCTGAGTAGAAATTGAAGGGTGCAGTCTCTTTGCTTCGTGACGAAGCATACCAATGGTGGTTAACAGTTAAGTAAGGCACTTAGCCTAACTGTCTGACTTGGGAGTTCTTTAAGACTACATTTCAGAGAAAATATGTAGGAGCCAACTATGTTGATACTCGTAGGCGTGAGTTCGTGAATCTCACGCAAAGAAATAAGTCTGTGGCCGAGTATGAAGCCGAATTTCTGAGGTTGAGCCGTTACGCTGTAGGCATGGTAGCGTTCGAGTATGAAAAGTGTGTTCGGTTTGAGGATGGACTGAGAGATAATCTGAGGGTTTTGATTGCTCCGCTGAGGGAGCGTGAGTTTTCTATCCTAGTGCAGAAGGTGAAGATTGCCGAAGATGTTAAGCGCGAAGAGCGCCAGAATAGGGAGAGGGAGAGAGGTAAGAACAAGAGGGATTCAGAGCCCTCGAGTTTTGTACAGAGGCCTAAGAAAAAGGCTAGATTTGATGGGCTAGTGAGAGTGGGGGATCCTACTACTTCAGCTGGGATATTGCCTTGTGGAGATTATTGAAGATGCCATCCGAGCGAGTGCTGGAGGAGGATTGAGGCGTGTTTTAGGTGTGGGTCTCTTGAGCACCGTATTAAGGAGTGTCCACAGTGTACAGATTAGATGCAAACTCTGGCTCTAGGTACTGTACAGCTTCAGAGAGCAGTTCAACAGCCACCTAGGGGTCGTGGTCAGGCCAGAGGTGGTAATGGTATGGGCCGATGGCAGAGGTGTTGGTTAGGCCGAGACGAGGCAGTCTGCTTTAGTTTATGTTCACGATGCCGAGAGGATAGAGATGCTCCTAATGTTATCACTGGTACGTTCTTTATATCTGATGTACCTTACATTACTTTAATTTATATAGGATCTACTCACTCCTATATAGCCAGTTCAGTTTCTGAAAACTTGGAGATTACGGTTGAGAGCACTACTAGTGAGGTCTCTGTACTAAGTTCGTTGGGGAAATCTGTTCGGGTTAGTAAACTCTATAGAGATGTACCCTTAATAGTACAAAGAACTGTTTTTCTGGCAAATCTAATGAAGCTTTTGTTTGGAAAGTTTGATATAATTCTAGGAATGGACTGGATGGTTTAGCATTAAGTTAGTTTGGATTGTGCGACTAAGAGGGTCATTCTGAGAACTGAGGAAAATGAAAAGGTGGTTGTGATCGGAGAGCGTCAAGATTATCTATGGTATGTGATCTCTGCACTGGTAGCCAAGAAACTGGTCTGGAAATGGTGCGAGGTGTATTTGGATTACTTCAGTACTACTACTTTAGGAAACTCTACGATTGGGGTTATTAGAACTGTGAGGAATTTTTCAGATGTTTTTCCTGAGGAGTTACCGGGATTACCTCCAAACCGAGAGATTGAGTTTGGGATCGAGCTTCTTCTGGGTACAGCTTCAGTGTCTATTGCTCCCTATTAAATGGCTCTGAAAGAGCTTGCGGAACTTAAAGCTCAACTGCAGGAGTTATTGGATCGTGGCTTCATCCGTCTGATTGTGTCTACGGGGAGAGCATCAGTTCTGTTTGTTAAGAAGAAGGATGGGACCATGAGGATGTATGTAGATTTTTGGCGGTTGAATAAGCTTACGATTAAGAATAAGTATCCACTTTCGGGGATCGATGACTTATTTGATTAGTTCCAAGGAGCTTTTGTATTCTCTAAGATCGATCTTCATTCAGGGTATCATCAGTTGAGGGTTAAGGAAGTAGATGTACATAAAACGACATTTAGGACTCGTTTTGGACACTACGAGTTCCTAGTTATGCCTTTTGGGTTGACGAAAGCATCAGACTCATTTATAGATCTGATGAATTTAGTATTTCAGCTGTATCTAGATCAGTTTGTAGTGGTCTTCATTGATGACATTCTGGTATACTCTAAGACCGAGGATGAGTATGACGATCTTCTTAAAGTAATACTTCAAATTTTACGTGAGAAGCAGCTCTACGCTAAATTCAGCAAGTGTGAGTTTTGGCTACGTGAAGTAACTTTTCTAGGGCACGTAGTTTTTTGCTAAAGGATTCAGGTCGATCTGAGGAAGATTGAGGCTATGTTGGATTGGAAATAGCCTAAGAATGTGTCTGAAATTCGCAGTTTTCTGGGTTTGGCGGGATACTATTGGCGTTTGGTTGAGGGGTTTTCTTTAATTGCAGCTCCTCTTACTAAGCTTCTGCGCAAGGGTTCACCTTTTTTCTGGACTGATGCATAGCAAGAGAGCTTTGAGAAGCTCAAGTCTATTCTAAGTCAGGCTACTGTTCTAATATAGCCTGAATCCGACAAGGATTTTGTAGTGAACAGTGATGCATCGTATATTGGATTAGGTTGTGTTCTAATGCAGGAAAGTAGGGTTGTGGCTTAGATGTCCCGTCAGCTTAAGTCACACGAACGAAATTATCCGACGCATGACCTCGAGTTGGCTGCTGTGGTCTTTGCACTAAAAATTTAGAGGCACTATCTATATGGTGAGAGGTGTATTATCTACACCAATCACAAATGCCTCAAGTATCTCTTTATTAAGAAGGAGTTGAGTCTTAGGCAGTGTCGATGGATTGAGCTTCTCAAGGATTATGATTGCACCATCGAATATCATCCTGGTAAGGCCAATGTGGTGGCCGACGCTCTAAGCTGAAGAATGATGTCTGATTTGAGGGCAATGTTTGCTCGCCTTAGTCTGTTTGATGATGGGAGTCTGTTGGTCGAGCTACAGGCCGACTTGGATTAAGCAGATTCGTGATAAGCAGTTAGTGGATGAGACTTTGGGTGTTCGGCTCCTTCAGGTTAAGAGTGGTACTACTATAGACTTTGGGATGAATAGTAATGCTTTTTTGTGTTTTCAAGGACAGATATGTGTGCTGAATGATTTTGATCTGAGGTAGTCTATTCTGAGGGAAGCGCACAGTAGCCCTTATGCTATGCATCTCAGTGGTAATAAGATGTATTGCGACCTCCGTGAGTTGTACTGGTGGCCGGGTTTGAAGCGTAAAGTTACCAATTTTGTTGCTTGTTGTTTGACGTGCTAGCAAGTTAAGGCTGAGCATCAGTTGCCTTAGGGTTTGTTGCAGCCAGTCAAGATTCCCTTATGGAAATGGGAACGAGTGACTATGGATTTTGTTAGTGGGTTGCCCTTGACACCCACTAAGAAGGATTCTGTTTGGGTCATCGTAGATCGGTTGACCAAGTTTGCTCACTTTATTTCGATTTGAACTGATTACTCTCTGCAAAAGCTAGTGAAGTTGTACATTTCTAAGATTGTAAAACTGCAATGTGGTCTCTGTCTTGATCATTTTTGATAGAAATCCTCACTTCAATTCTCGGTTCTGGAAGAAATTACACGAGGCTCTAGGTTCAAGGTTGGAATTCAGTACTGTGTTCCATCCTCAGACAGATGGTCAATCTGATAGGGTGATTCAGATACTGGAAGATATGTTTCAGAGCTATGTGATTGATATCCAAGGTGGTTGGGAGGATTATTTACCGTTGGCTGAGTTCGCCTATAATAACAATTTTTAGGCTAGCATTCAGATGGCACCTTACGAAGCTCAGTATGGCCATAAGTTTCGTACACCTTTATGTTGAACTGAGTTGAGTGAATCTCGAGTTTTGGGTCCTGAGTTGGTTTCTGAGACTAAGGATAAGGTTCAACTGATTCAAGATCGTCTGAAAGCAGTTCGGATAAACAGAGGTCTTATGCAGATCTGAAGAGACGTGAGATTGAGTACTTTGTGGGGGACTTTGTATTTTTTAAGGTTTCTCCATGGAAGAAAGTTCTGAGGTTCGGTCGTAAGGGCAAGTTGAGCCCTAGGTTCATTGGGCCGTGTAGACACTCAATTTTGCCTGGCCCATTTCAGTATTTAAAATAATAAACCTCCAAAAAAACAAAGTCCAAGTTCAGTCTAGAATTACAAATATAATTTGACCCGATCGGAATGGCCCATTACTTGAAAAGATTTAATGTCCATCTACAAGCTTGACTCATATGGAAATATAATCTTCAATGATATGTAATCTTAGATGTGATATGCAATCTTAGATATGATACAATCTTAGAGATGATTGCAATCTTAGATATGATACAATCTTAGATATGATATACAATCTTAGAAGATATGATTTTGTAATCTTGGAGATTTAATTTGTAGACATCCTTTAATCTTAACCGTTGATGTAATTGATCTGTATCGTTGGATTTGGGGAGGCTCAACTATAAATAGAGGCCTCTTCCTTCATTGTAAATCACTTGAGTTTTGGGAAGCAATAATAATTCTTGAGAGCATTCACTCAAATTTCTCTCCCTCTTGCGTTCTTACTCTCTATGGTTTGTTCTTATTTTATTCTTCGTCTATCTTAGTTTTTCAACCATTTTTTTATTTTAATTTCTTCATTTTTCAAATATGTATATTTTTTTCCTATCTTTTATACATTTGATTATGTATTTTATATATCATAATATTTAACCTTTTTATATAGTTTATTTTTAAATATATATTTTCTATGCATGTATATATATTATATAATCATTTCATTATAAATATAAATTCTTTTACATATTTGATATTTTATACATTATTTTTCTAAACCAATATATTTTATATTTTTTATATAATTATTATTCTTATAAATATTTTTTTATTATATATTATATTTTAAATTTATTATTAAATATCACATTTTTTTATATGCTCATTCTATTTATCAATTGTTTATATTATACATATATTTTTAAAACTTATGTTTTTTTATTATTATACAATATTTGTTTTTACTTTAGAATTAATGTATTATTGTTATGTTATGTATTTCATATGTTATGTAATATCTTAGACTTTTATAATTTACTTTCAAATGCATATTTTTATATATGTACATTGATATATTGTATTATATGCATCATTTCATTTATTAATCCATTCATGTGTACATTAAATTATTGGATTGTATATTTTATATTTTATGTAGATTCTATTTATCCATTTGCTATGCATGTCATCTATTTTTACTCATACATATTTTACACATTAATATTTACCATGTTTTTTATATTATTTAATGTTTTATTTATGATATATTGTATATAATTAGTGCATTTATTATGCTTTCTTTTAGGTATATTCCTATTTTCTTAGCATGATTATTTTTATTATTCTATTTTACCCTCTATATAGTGATTGCATTTATATAAAGTGTTATAATACTTTGTAATATACGCTATTTGAATATCTATGTTTCGTAATATAGAATTGTCACTCTAAAAGGTCATTTAAAACAATATTTAAAAGTTTTATAAAAATAAAAAAGGCAATGCTTAGTATTTGAAAGCTTCGAGAAAAGTAGTGCCCTAACTTATTGGGTTGCAACTTTTCTCGTTGAGTTCGAATAGTCAAGTACCCTTCTAAGTTTTTAAGATTTTCAAAATACGAGCAACTGTCTTGGAATTTCAAAGCATTGTGTCCTAACTTATTGGATGTGGCGATTTGTTGTTTCGAGATAAGGATTTCCAAAAGGTTAACTTAGTGTCAATGTTTTGATACAAGTGAACCCAAATTTTCAAAATTAAAGTATTTTAAAGAGGATTACATCTTAAAATTTGTTAAATTTCCGACATTAAAGGCATTTGATAATCAATTAGGTACCAATTTTTGGGCGTTACGAGGGTGCTAATCCTTCCTCGTACGTAACCGACTCCTGAACCCGTTCTTTTATTTCGTGGACCAAAACTAATGATTTTAAAACAAAATGTTTTAAAGGTGATCCAATCACACCTAAAAAGATTAGTGGCGACTCCCGTTTTTGTTTTTTAAAATCGATTCCCATTTTCCAAAACTCGATTTGAAAATGGTTTCGACAGGCCATATCGGGTTCTAAAATATGTCAGACTGGTTGCTTACCAGTTGGAGTTACCCCTTGAGCTGGACCGTATTCATGATGTGTTTCATGTCTCGATATTGAGGTGGTATCATTCTGATCCATCCCATGTTGTCTCGATTGAGGAGATCGAGGTTAGGCCGGACTTGACCTTTAAGTAGGAGCCGGTTTGGATCCTGGATCGAGATGTTAAGGTTCTGAGGAAAAAATCCATTTCTTTAGTGAAGGTGTTGTGATGAAATCATTGTACTGAAGAGGCCACATGGGAGCCTGAGGACTCGATGTATCAGCAGTATCCTCATCTGTTCTGATCAGGTAAATTTCAAGGTCGAAATTTCTTTTAAGGGGTAGAGTTGTAATGCCCCAAAATTCTTATTTCTACTTTTGTGAAAATGTGACACAAATATTTGTCTGCTTTAGTGGTTAAGTGTACTGGGAGTGTCTGAGAGGTCCAAAGTTCTAGCCTTAGCTTTGGCAAATTTGTTATTTTTGGAATTAAGCCCTATCACTCTTTGGTGGGCTTATATTTAATTGTCTGCAATTCCATATCAGAAAGAGCCTGCTGGTTCGAGTGGTAAGGGTGACAGTGTGTTGGAGGTCTTGTGTTTGAATTTCTATGTAAGCGTAGCAGTTTATCTTTTTTTATTGCATGTTTGTTAGAGTTTCTGTTGAGCAGGTTTCTGAGTGGGTTAGTGGGGGGAGAAAAATTAGGGATTTGGAAGCATAATATTAATTTTGGTTTTTATCTTTTCTCTCTCTTCCTAAATTTCCAAAAACTGTTGACGTAAAAATTTCTTCTCTTCTTCTTCCCTTTGGTTTTCCTTTTCTTTTTTGGTAAACTTTCTTTCAATATTTTAATTCAGATCATGAATCCTACGTTCAATCATTGTTCTACGGTTTCCTGTTCTTTAATTGGCTGGTAAGTGGAGTTATATTTCCTTTAACTATGGTTTGGGTTTGACAATGTAAGTTCGTGAGAGTAAAACGTTAAAATCTATGTTTTTATTCTCGAATCTTTTCGTGGGATTAAAATTTTTCTTTGCTTAGTAGCGAATCATGAAGGAGGGGGTCTACCTCTCGTGAAATCTTAGTTGGAGGTGTTCAAGAATACGAGTAAGCTTTGAGTATTCGAATTGTGACTTGATTAGCTCGATGGAGTTCAGTTTAATTTATCATTTTAGGCAGTTAATCAGGGATAATTGGTGAATTATAGGTTCTAGTGATCTCGGGTGTGTTATTACGTTAAAATCGAAGCAGGTGTGTACCCAAAACTCAGAAAAATGAGGTTCAATGAAAGCCAAAAAACCCCACTGTCAATGCTACACGACTGTGTGGTAGGCCTTGTGGTAGGCTGTGTGCGATGGCACGACCGTGTGATCGATGAAGGCCAGGCCGTGCACAAAATACGACCCTGTGATGGCTAAGGTGTGGCCGTATAGGCTACACGGGCTACGCCAAATTGGGCGTGTAGCGTGTGGCGTGTGGGCCTACATCCACACGGGCATGTGGGCTTATTGTACTGAAATTTTCCATAATGTAGCACGGGTCATACTAAACGAATATGGGTCTACCGTGGGGTCGATAAAGGCTTATTAAGCCCTAAAACTATGTACTCTGTTAGAGTGATGAGCTGTTATGAGCATGCTTATGATTTTATCTGTTATCTGTTTACAAAAGCATGATTTAATTATTAATTCTATAAGCATTTACTGTTACTGTGATTGGGGTGGAATGATATATATATTGGAGGAAGTGTTTTGAAAGGTAGATTATGCCTAATATCTGGTAGCACAACTGAATTATATCTGATATGTGTCGCATTGGTACAACATGGTGTGTAGGGTTGGGTGGGTGTTTTAAAATCCACATGGTGTGTAGGGATGGTCGAAGATGGTGTGTAGAGGATGGCGGTAGGATTCTATTATTTGATTTGCATATCTATAACTGTATCTATATTTGAAATGGGCTCAAGCTCGAATTTGTATCTATATCTGACATGGGCCCAGGCCCGATTGTGAACCTGTCTGATTTGTGATATTCTGTATGTGTACATGCTTAACTTTGCTAGGTTATACACTGAGTTTACTTAAACTCACCCCTTCTTAGTTTGTCTTGATAGGTAACCCTCAGTCTTAGGTAGATTGGTGCAGCGGAGGACTCGATGGTGACCACTCACCAAAATTGTTTATTTGTTTTAGTTTTTATTTAAGTTTGGCTGAAAATTTGAGGGTTTGTATTTTTTGGGACTCTCTAGACTGTTTTAAACTATTTTGCTTGGTTTTGGGTTTTGGTTTTATTTACTTATAACCATGACGGTTTTCTACACACAACGATTTTGTTTTCTTAAGCTTCTGCTAGAAATATTTTTTATCTCTAAATGGTTTAAAGAAAGAGAGCTTTGTAATTAATAGTAACGATAAATGCTAAAGAACCAAAAAGGTTTTATCTTAATGACAATAATTTTTTTTTACCTATTTTGTTCGGCCATTTGTTTTGATTGAGAAAATGATGTATTCATTTGATAGTTCTGATGAAATGATACTAAAATGAATTGTAAGAATGAACTGATAGATTATAATGCTGTATATGAAATACTCACCTTACGGTTATGATATGTTTGACAGGAAACATAGTTAAACTTGTTATTTTGATATGTTTAATTATGAAATGAGGTAAGTTTACTATTTTAACACCTATGAGCTTACTAAGCATATATAATGCTTACCTTGTTATGTTTTCATATCTTGTAGTTGTCTTTTGCGGAATGTGAAGATCGAATCAACTTGGAGCTCACACTATCCAGTCTTCGATTCGATAGTCTTTTATTCGTTCTGGACTCAGTTATGTGGCATGTATATAGGGAATGTTATGCACATATGTGAATCTTTATCACATGGAGTATTGAAAAATGAATGTGGTTTGGACTTTTGGAATGGCTAGATGTGTAACAGTTCGTTTTCAGTGAAATCGGAATAGTGGTTTCGGGACCACAAATTTGAACTTAGAAAAATTCATTTTTATTAATATTATATGGTCTACAATATGATAGAAATACCATATAAAAGTTTTGTTATGAAATTTTACCGTTTACATGCCTAATTTGATGTAAAGGACTAAATTGCAATAAGTGAAAAAGTTGAGTTCTAATAGTTAAAGGTATTAAATAGCTATAAAACTTTAAATTGGAGGTCCTTTTATGGTAAATAGACCATAAAAATACTTAGTGGTTAAGCATGAATAGTCATCATTGGAAATCTAATGAATTATTAACGGTAATTTTGGAAATTATTGAATTAAGTGATATTAAATAAAAAAATCTATTATCATCATCTACCACCAAATAAAAAAAAAGGTAAGAAACCCTAGCCATGGAAGCTTGAGATATTAGCAAACTTATTTTGCTCAATTAGGTACGTATTTTTATCCCGTTTTTAATTATTTCTATGTTTCTGATATCGTAATAGCTTAATCTAGCTAGCTTGGGGACTAATTTGCAAAACTGTTAAAGTATTAGGGTTTTTTCATTTTTGTGTATGCTTGAACTATGAAGTTTTATGATAGAAAATGAAAGGTTTTTGTTAGATAAAAAAAACTTTTGTAAAGAGAATTTTGATGAAATTATCAATTAAGGATTAAATTGAAAAAGACGATAAATTTATGGTAAAATTGTGAATTTTATGAAAAATATGGGCTGCTATTAATATGTATAAAAATCAGCTAGGCTTGAGTAAGGATTAAATTGCATAAAAGTTATTTTCTCAGCCTAGGGACTAAATTGCAATGAATTAAAAGTATAGAGGAAAAATAGTAATTTTGCCAAAATTATGTGTTGAACTAAATTAAATATGAATTGTATTGAAATGAGTAAATTCATTCGTATAGATCCGGTTAGACTTAGTACAGAGTTAGATCGAGGCAAAGGAAAAATATCGGATTAGTCACCTTTTTATCTACGTACATTTGTCGAGGTAAGTTTGTGTAATTAATTTGTACATTTATATGTGTTAAATTGAATTATTGTTTGTGGTAAATTTAATTTTCAAAAATTAAATGTAGGTTTTACACGGCCAAGACACACGCCCGTATGTTGGGCGTGTATCTCACACGACTAAGACACACGCCCTTGTCTCTGCTCGTGTGACCAATTCTGAGCTTTATGTTTCTCAATTTTTACGATGTAGGGGACACACGACCAAACTACACACCCGTGCACATGTCGTGTGTCACACACGGTTGAGACACACACCCGTGTGTCTGTCCATGTGGACGAAAAGAGGCCCTTTTCATGGCCACTTTTCTCACCCAATTTGTCTTCAACCTATATCAATACTTGCATATAAATGCCAATCAATTCAAGACATTAAAACCAAGCTAACATTAACATTATGCATAATATCATCACATGTATTTATGTATTCAAAATTATCTTTTATAACCTTACTATATATACACCAAACATATCTTTACTAGCCATTCCAATGGCTAGATTACAAACAACCATTAATATGCCAATATTGGCAAAGTTAGCCTATACATGCCATTATACCAAAATAAGTTTTCTATTTATACCAAAATGAGCTGAAGGATAATGTGTTGATGCTCTGACCGATTTCCAACCTTTATGAGCTTCAAAGCACTATAAAACAGAAGAAAATAAATAGAGTAAACATATAATTGATAAACCGTAAGGTATACATATTTTTACCCCATGCTTGACATATTTATGGATGATTTTTCCTTGGTTTTATTGAATTTGATGCTCCTAATCCTTTAATTTCATGTTTTATACTCAGGAGAGCTTAGGATAGCAAAAAGAGCAAGAAACGGGCCAAAAAGGGACAAATTGGGCCTAAATTAGTGTTCTACATGGCCTAGGCACTTCCACACGGGTAATCCACACGCCCGTGTGTGACACACGGGTAGACTAACACCCGTGTGTCATGACCATGTCGACTAAGAACCAACTCAGTATTGCACATGGCCTGAGCACCTTCATACGGGCGTGGCACACGGCCGTGTCCCTGCCGAGCCCAAGCCTAGTTCTATTCGGAAAAGGGCACTTTTGAGAGTTTTAAAGCATTTTAAAGCCTATATAAACACCTTAGAAGAGGATTAAAGGGGGACACACAGAGTTGGAGGCAGAAAATACTCGCGAATAGCCATCGGAATCACCTCGGAGCCAGGATCTACATCAAGACTGAAGATTTCCATCCAATTTCTTAGAAGTTCTTTGGGTTTTCTTTATGTTTTGTTATTTTCCAAACTTTGAGATGTTTTCCATTACTATTATGAACTAAATTCCCTAAATACCTAAGGGAGATGAACCCTATGACGAATCTTATTACTATTTGAATTATATGATAAAGATTTATTCTTATTCTTAATTGTGAGTTCTAAATTCTTGTTTTAATATTCCAGAGTATTAATTCAGGTTTTGATGTGCTTAATCAGTGGAGAAAAAGTCCCTGTTTAAGAGTAGATCATCCATAATTAAGCGGAGTTGAATGCGCTCCTAGAGATAGGACGACATAAATCTTCCGGATTAGAGTCAAATTTAATAAGGGAATCCATAGATCTAGTTAATGCGACAATAGAGGTTTTAATTAGAAAGAGATTTCAATTAATCAACCTAGAGTCAATTGTTTTTAGTCTCGAAAGGGATAATAACATAAATCAGGGATTTCTACGGAATAAGTCAAGTGAATAAACTATCTAAGTCAAAGGTAATAAGTGAAGTCTAGGTGGATTCTTTATTGGGTATTGTCTTCTCCATTGGTTTTTTTCTAAAGTATTTTCCAACTTTCATCTCTGTCATAATCTTAGGTAAATTAGAAAATTAGTTTAGTTTAAAAACACACTTTAATTCTTAGGCTAGATAATAAAAAGATAGTAATTATTAGTACTTTTAGTCCTCGTGGATACGATATTTTCGGTCTCACCATAACTATACTATTGTTCGATAGGTGCGCTTGCCTTAAGTCGAATTTTTAGTTAGTTACACGACCATCAATAATACTTAGTAAGTTCGCATAACTGTACATTTAACTTACCATTCATTTTTATTAAAGTAAACGTACAAATTAACATCCAAGCAATTTTTTGGCTTAAAGCCTAAAACACACAACTTCACCAATCATGGATGAGCTCATCATATAATAACTTACTTATACATATGCTTTCCATATCATACTTCCATATCACATGTATATTTCTATGATTAATCATTTCAACTTCAGTTTAATTATGTCAAAACTTTTATCCTTTGAATTTATTTGAGATATCGAGGGATACGCTCATGTAGTACACTTAAAGTGTACAAAACTGAAAATCAGTCAATTCATATCCAAAGGTACCCATTAAAGCACATAATCAAAAAGCACTCTCTCAAACCATATAACAGAATACTCATGTGAGCCATGTAACAGGAATTTTATCCGGGCTATAACAAAAAACTCATAAGAGTTTAAAACAGGAAGCTCATTGAGCTTAACAGGTAACTCCAAAGAGTTATTATCAGGAAGCTCCGGATAGCCATATAATAGGAAGTTCAAGCGAGCTATATCAGGATGCTCATAAAGAGCTAAGTTTGTGTCCGCAATATATGCAGGATCACAATCGATCATATAACAGGACGCTCACAAAGAGTTGTGATAGTCCGCAACACATGCAAGATCACTACCAAATCAAGATGCTTGCAAGAATCATATAACTGAAAGCTTGAGAGGGCTTATAATGGGATGCTCGTAGGAGCTGTGGTGTGTCCACAACACATGCAGGACCACAACCAATATCAACTATTACCGGTATTTACATGAAATAATGAAATATGATTATTTGATGAATTCAACCATGTGTGTTGGATCTTATATGTTATTTTCATGGCTAATATGTTGTGATCATGTGTTTTGGCTTTTGGCCAAATAGATTGAGATATGCTATATTTATTTACCTATTTTATGGAAATATGGTAAGTTAATATTATACGAACTTACTAAGCTAAAATGCTTACTCTGTGTTATTTTCCACGTTTTATAGTAATTCAGAAGCTCGTACAGGTTAGAAACTGGTCGGAGCTATTTCCTACTATCCATCGACTCTTTTGGTACTTTTAGTAAATTAATCCTAATTATAATAGCATGTATAGGTTAATTTGGCTAATGTTGGTATATAAATGTTTTGTTGAGACTAGCCATTTGAATGGCTTGTGTTTGGTATATTTTGATATATCTATATATGTGGCCTTATCATATTTAATGTGTGTTTGATATGGTTCAATGATGGAAAACTTATAGGTATATTGATGATTGATTGTGAAATAGTATAATTGTACAATTATGCATATATGCATTTGGTTATCTAGGTAAATTTGGATATTTGGTTGACATGTTATTAAGTTATCATTTGAGGTGCCTAAGGGCATATTGGTTGTATGTGATGATATTTCATGTTTAAGACTTGATTTTAGCTTGATTTGTATGCCTTGTTATGGCTTATTGATATGCAAATTGTTTTGTTTAGGTTGATGTTAATTTGGGTGAGAAATGTGGCTTGGAAAATGACCTATTTTTGTCCACACAAGCGTGTGTCTCAGCCGTGTGTGACACATGGCCAGGTGACACGGTGCTGTGTACCCTGTATCTTTAAAATTGCACAAGTCAGTATGCTACACATGTCCTAGCACACGGGTGTGTGACTTAGCCATGTGACCCAAGTCAGAGAGTTACACGGGCACGAACACGGGCTCGGACACGACCGTGTGTCCCTATTTCGAATACCCACATGGACTGAGGCACGAGTGTGTCTCCTGACCTTGTGAGCCGCATGGCCTGGCCACACGGTCGTGTGTCTCCTACATCTTTGAAAAATTTTCATGTTTTTAGAAAAATTCTTTGAGAGCCCGATTTAGTCGGGACTTGTTTCTAACTTGTATTTTGGGCCCTGAGAGCTCGTATAAGGGACAATATGTTTAAATTTGATGGGTTTCTGACATGAATGTTATATGATATGAAATGTCTATTTATTTGATCTGTAAACTCTGGTAATACTCTTTAACCTTGTTCTGGCGACAGATTCAGGTTAGGGGTGTTACATTTATTGGTATCAGAGCTACGGTTTAGTCGATTCTCAACCTAACGTAGCATATACGAGTCTAGCTATACATGTCATTTTATAACCTGTGCTAGTGTGATATCTCCTGACCGTTTTAAAACATGTTTTCTTATAGCAATATCATCCAACTGAGCTGATTCCGGTGAAGTAGAGAGTAACGCTCAAGCTTCCGTTCAATGAGTAGCTTTGAGTGGTACGAGGCTCGTATCTGAGGCCAAAGAGGAGAGGCTAAAGAAGCCTTTTTCCAGATAATGAATGAATGGTTCACCGAGTTTGTACGAACAAGCTCGGTCGCTCAACAACCTTCACCTCTCATGTTCTTCAATCGGCTTCCTTTATTTCTCAAAGCACAAAACCTATCAGAGTTGGTAAGCCTCCTGTTGTTAAGATCCATAAGTACGGTGTTGAAGAATTTCAAGCTACTGTTGAGGATGATCCCGAAAGAGCTAAGTTTTGGTTATAAAATACTATCGAATTTCTTGATGAATTATCTTGTTCTCCAGCTGAATGTCTTAAATGTGCAGTATCTTTATTAAAAGATTCAACTTACCAATGGTGGAATACGTTGATTTCTGTCGTGCCAAAAGATTGGGTCACTTGGGAATTCTTTCAAACTGAGTTCTAAAAGAAATACATTAATCAGAGGTTTTCGACCAGAAATGAAAAGAATTTTTAGAGCTTAAACAGGGTCATATGATAATGTCTGGATATGAACAGGAATTTGTTTGATTAAGGAAATATGCTCAAGAATGTATTCCAACTAAGACTGCAATGTTTAAGTGGTGTGAAGATGGTTTAAATGAAGATATAAAACTATTAGTAGGGATCCTCGAATTGAAATAATTTTTTGTACTAGTTGATTAGGCATATAAAACTGAAGAGCTGAGCAAAGATAAAAGACAAGCTGAGACTGAGGCTAGAGATTCAAGTAAAAGATTAACGAAAAAGTCATACCAATCTATATCGAAGAAATCAAAGAAATATCATGACCATTCTACTATTTCTGCGGGATACTCCGATAGAGATAGACGTACCTAACGCTCCAGTCCTAATTCTCAGGCTACATTTGTAGCAAGTGTGGGTAATACTAGAAACACCAAACCCAAGTGCAAGCATTATAACAAGCTACATTTTGGTGAGTGTCGAATGAAGAGTGGAGCTTGTTTTAGATGTTGTTCCTTTGACCATTATCTTAGAGATTGCTTGGAGAAATCTAAAAAAGATAATATTCAAACTTTAAGGCCGAGCAATACAGCTACAAGGGATAGACCACCTCGTAATCCTGGAAATGTGAGCGGTAGCCGTGATAAAGACTCTACTGTAAGGTCTGAAGCACAAACACTAGCTAGATCTTATGCTATTTGTGCGTGCGAAGATGTTTCTGCACCAGATCTTATTACCGATACTTTCTCTCTTATTGATACTGATGTAACTGCTTTAATTAATCCTGGATCGACTTGTGACACCCCAAACTCAGCCTAGACGTTATGACCGGATCTGATGCGCCACATTGAAGCGTTCAAAACATGCCGTATTACTTAGTTTGGAAAAAACTTAGTTGGTGTTGTAAAAGACACTTTTAAAAGTAGGTTAAAGTGAATGGAAGCTGTGCACCAGGTAGGAAACCAGGAAAGAGAGGAGGTGAGTCCGTCGGACTGCTTAAGTACCAAGCTCCCTTCGGATCCAATCCTAGACATGCACACCGCCATTGCCACACTCTAACATCTCGTATAATTTTGAGAAAACCGTTTGGTGATGTCCATCTTAAGAAAAGGTTGAAAACGTTTGCTTAGCGGAAGTCTTACTTGTATTCGTGTTATTTTGAGATCACTTAGTGTTTTTGAAAACGCGTCCTAGAGCTAATCTATTTCGTTAGTTATCATAGATCAGTTTTATCATAATAAAATTAAATAACAAAGAAACAACCCAAACCATAAAAATAATTAAGCGGCCTTATTACAAAAAAAACCCAAAACCATAAACGAAAATATGGAAAATCTAGTTCACCAGAAGAAAATGAATTTGCAAAAAACGTGTGGCCACTCCGAATCCCGCCCAGCTCCAAGTCCACCAACTAGGGCTCCCCTGCAAATATGGAAGAAAAAGGGGTAAGTTTGAGAAAACTCAGTGTATACAGAAACCCATCCAAAGCCCAAATCAGCTCGAGCCCATTGGGCCTAAGCCCTATTCAGATAACAGTACACAGTGGACCGAAGCCCTTTTCAAAATACAGTAGCAAGGCCTTAGCCCCTTTTTACATAACAATGTGGCCCATAGGCCCAGTTCAGTAACATAGGTAACAATAGTAGTAATGCATGCAAACCCATCTGGGGAGATTACTCAACCCACCAACCGCTACACTGCACCCGTACCAGCCCTACACTCCATGTGGGGAATATCTCAACCCACCCAGCCCTACACTCCACAGTTGCAGCAACGCTGCTTAAATATCAGTAAGTTGAGGCAAAGCCTCCAGTACGTGGATGAACCACTTTCAATACTTCCTCCATCAATACCCCAATCCCATACAACAGATATTAATAAAAGCATATCATGTAAAATACAGTATTAATCAATCATGCAGTTTAGCCAATTTAAACCCTAGGGGTATATCGGTAATTTTACTCTTTAGGGGTAATTTTCGTAACTTAGCAACTACACAAGCTACTTCAGTAATTTTCAACAGTTTTATGCAGTTTGGTTCCACCATCTAACTAACAAGCTAATTTGCCCATCTTTTACCCATAATGGTCCATAAGCCCATTGGGCCCAGTTTTGGCCCATCTGGCCCTTTTTTCCAAAGTAAGCTAAAATGTCACACGAACTTACTTACCACTTTGCGGTGCTAGATCTAACAATTACTCTATGTCTTGAGAGCATTCGCATACTCACAAGCCTATGAAATGCCGGAATTTCAGCATTTCGGCTTTTGCCGAATTGAACTAAGAAAGGGTGTTCGATACACACTTGATTCGCGACGACTGCTACCGAGATCCCTTTCGATGTCCTAAAATTGATTAGTACAGTTCTTATTTACAAACCATAGTCACTAAACCCCAAAACTTACTTATCCATGATCGAACCATGTCCCTAAAAGCCTTTGAAACCTTACCTTTTTGCCAAAATCGATAGCTAGCTCCGAATCCAATTGTTCCAATGATTCACACTTTTGATCCAACGCTTAAGAAGACTCTAATCACCGAAAGAAAACATCAGTTACAAACCCTTAAAGCCTTAGGCTCAAATCGACAGCCTCCCTAATTTTTAGGGATTTCGGCTTTTCCTAACATCGTAAAATAAGAACAGATTTGAGATGATAAGTACTTACCCCTTACTCCTACTTGATTTCCACGCAATCCGGTGCAGATTTATCCTTAGAAAAATGGTAAAACCTGAATCCAAGGGTTGAAGAAGTTTCGGCTATAAGCCCTTAAACCAATGGTACTTTCGGCTTTTGGGTGGTGAGGGAGATGACGATATGAGACTATGACCTTGAAGTAGAATTGCCGTCAGGTATCTAGGATTAAGAAAAGATAATCGTAGATTTAATAAAAACAAAAGAACATAGAAGGACCTGGCTTTGAAGAAATCGGCACAAGCAGTGATCACAGGATTTCGGCTTTTGCAACCTCGGTAAAGGTGCTGATAAATAGCAGGTTTGATGAAGGGTTTTGAAGAAGAAAAATAGAAAAAGAAGAATAGGGGAGGTGGTAGTTTCGGCTAGAGAGGAAGAAGAGAGAAAAAGAAAACCCTTGTGGTGCCTGAGCAGAAGAAAACGGCACCTCACAAAGCCCTAGGTGCCGAAATTTTACCTAAACCCTCTGCCGAATTTTCCCTCTTCAATTCCCTAAATTCGGCCAACTCTCAGTCTCTCACCCAATCCCTTAAATCTCTCCCCTTATCACTCCTTAATTCAAGCATTTGGACTGATCCAAACTCTCCTCTAGCAGAATCCACCTGGACTCCAACACTACCCCTCCTGCACTTAAAAATAAATGCATCTATTTGTCAACACAGGGAATCGATCCCATGCCTCCCTCAAAGCTCCACACACCACCTTTTTAGGAGCCTAGTGGCGTCACCCTGGCCACTTTACCAAGGCTCTTTTTATGATGCAATTTGCCCATAACTCTATACAAGGACCACCTAGCCAGAACCCCTAACTCCTAAGTCCAAAATTCAAAAATTCAACCGGGTTTTGGCCAACACATGGGCCTTCTATAAGCCCATTTACCTACTCAAAATATTAATTTCACATCCAAATACAAAATTTTAAAATCTTCACAAAATATTGAAAACCGCGAATAAATCCGAAAATCAGGATGTTACACGACTCATTCATATGTTTGCACAAAATTAGTGTCTAGTAAAAATTTACCTGTTGGGTCCACTGAATTTGTGATTAAAGTATCGAACCCTCTAGGTTAGTATGTGTTAGTTGATAAAGTTTGCATGAATTGTCCATTAATGATTTAGGATTACTATTTTTCAGCAGATTTGATGTTATTACCGTTTGATGAATTTGATGTAATATTAGGCATGGATTGGCTAACTCTACATGATACTATAGTAAATTGTAGACAAAAGTATATCGTATTGAAATGTTAGAATGGTGAGATGTTTCATATTGAATCAGATAAATTAAACGGGTTGCCTAATGTGATATCAGCTATGTCAGCACAGAAATATGTGAGAAAGGGTTGTAATGCTTACCCTACTTATGTATTGGATAATAAAGTGTCTGGATCAAATATTAAGTCAGTGTCAGTGGTTTGTGAATATCCTGATGTGTTTCCACAGGAATTACATGGATTACCACCAGTTAAAGAAGTTGAATTTGCTATAGAACTTGTATCAGGAACAACACCAATATCGTTAGCACCATATAGAATGACTCCTACTAAGTTAAAAGACATAAAAGTACAGTAGCAAGAGTTGATTGATAGGGGTTTTGCTTGACCTAGTTTTTCACCTTGGGGTGCACTAGTCCTATTTGTTAAGAAAAATGAAGGATCAATAAGATTATGCATTGACTACTGTCAGCTCAACAAAGTTACAATCAAGAATAAATATCCACTGCCTCGTATCGACTATTTGTTTGATCAGTTGAAAGGTGCCACAGTGTTCTTGAAGATTAATCTTCATTCTGGCTATTATCAGTTACGAGTGAAAGATTCGGATGTACTGAATACACATTTAGAACCAGGTACAGACATTATAAATTTCTAATGATGCCGTTTGGTTTAACTAGCGCACCTGCACTGTTTATAGACTTGATGAATAGAATTTTCAGACCATATTTGGATAAATTTATTGTGGTATTTATTGATGATATCCGGATATATCCCGATAAGAGATTGAACATGCTGAGCATGTGAGAATTGTTCTGCAAACTTTGCGAGATAAACAATTGTTTGCTAAATTTAGCAAATGTGAGTTTTAGCTTAGGGAAGTTAGTTTTCTTGGACAAATAGTATCGGCTAAAGGCATCAGAGTTGATCCAAATAAAATTTCAGTTATTGTTAACTGGAAACCACTGAGAAATGTATCGATGTCAGAAGTTTTCTGAGATTAACTGGTTATTATAAGAGATTTGTAAAATGATTTTTGATGATAGCTACACTGATGACACGACTATTACAAAAAGATGTGAAATTTTAATGGTCTGATAAATGTCAGCAAAGTTTTAACCAGTTGAAAACCCTATTGATCGAAGCACCAGTTTTGGTTCAGCCTAAATCGGGTAAGGAATTTGTGGTTTTCAGTGATGCGTCATTGAATGTTTTAGGTTGTGTTTTGATGCAAGAAGGCAGAGTAATAGCTTATGCTTCTAGACAGTTAAAGCCACATGAAAAGAACTATTCAACACATGACTTAGAATTGGCAGCTATTGTATTTGCGTTGAAAATTTGGCGACACCATTTGTTCGGTGAAAAATGTCATGTATTTACTGATCACGACAGTTTAAAGTATTTAATTTCATAGAAAGATCTAAATTTGAGACAGCGTAGATGGCTCGAACTATTAAAAGATTATGAATTAATCATTGATTATCATCTGGGAAAAGCAAACGTAGTTGTTGATACTTTGAGTAGAAAATCCTTGTTTGTTCTGCAAGCGATGAATACCAACTGTTACTATCAGATGATGGCTCAATTTTAGCTGAGTTAAAATCTAAACCAACATTTTTCACAACAGATCTGTGAAGTTCAGAAAATTGATAGTGAGATGATAGTTAAATGGGTACAATGTGAGTTGACTTCTGATTCAAAATTTTAGATAGGACCCGATGGTTGTTTGTTATTCAAAGGTAGAATTTGTGTACCTAATAATCTAGAGCTTATATAGAAAATTTTGCATGAAGCTCATAGTGGTAGCATGTCTCTTCATCTGTGGAGTAATAAAATGTACAATAATTTGAGACAGATGTACTGGTGTCTGGGAATGAAATGTGATATTTCTGAGTTTGAATATAGATGTTTGATATGTCCACAAGTTAAAGTTGAACATTAGGTACCTTCAGGACTGTTACAACCAGTAATGATACTGGAATTGAAATGGGTTAAAGTTACTGTGGATTTTGTATCAGGGTTACCCCTATCTCTAAAAAGAAAGATGCCATTTGGGTTATCTTCGATCATTTGACGAAGTCTGCACATTTTATTTCAGTACGTACAGATTTCTCACTTGAAAAATTAGAAAAGTTTTATGTTTCAGAGATTGTCAGGTTGCACGGAGTGCCAGTTTCCATTATTTCGGAGAGAGATCTACAGTTTACATCGCGATTCTGGAAAAAGCTATAGGAAGCTTTTGGTACATGATTTCATTTTAGCACTGCATTTCATCCTCAAACTGATGGTCAATCTGAGCGTGTATAATAATAGTTGTGTTTTAGAGTTCTAAGGCAATTAGGAGAAATATTTGTCGTTAGCCGAATTCGTGTATAATAATAGTTTTCAGTCAAGCATAAAGATGGCACCGTATGAGGTTCTGTATGGTCACAAATGCCAAACTCCGTTATATTGGACTGAGCTTGGTGAGAAAAAGATACATGGAGTTGATTTGATTTGTGAAACTGAGGAAAAAGTGAAAGTGATCTGTAACAGCCCGATTTTGGGCCTAGTCAGAACAGTAGTTTTGAGACCACTAATCCGAGGTTAGAAAAAGTATTTTATTATTATAGGGTTATAACATGTTTATATTAGTGCATGAAAAATTTGGTGAAGTAATTTTAGCGTTTGTTAGCTTAATTGCGAAAAAAGACTAAATCGCATAGAGTGCAAAAGTCCTATTTTGATAGCTAAAGGTGTCAAATAGCTAGAGAACCTAAATTGGAGGTCTTTAAAAGGCAATTAGACCCTTTATAATAGCATGGCTGGCCATAAGAGACAAAGGTGGTCAAAAGTAAAAAATTTGGTGAAATTAGATGTTGAAATGGAATAAAATAAAATAAATAGTAAAAGTTGTCATTTTTTTCATCTCTCTCTTTCTTCTCCACTGATTTTCTTCCAAGAAATGGCCATGGAAGCTTGAAAAAAAATTCAGCAACTTAAAGCCCTTGCAAGTGAGTTATTTTGAGGGTTTTCTTGAATATTTTCGTACTTTTGAAACCCTTGTAGTATGAGCTTTCTAACAAGGGGACTATTTTGCAAAATGGTTGAAAGTCTAGGGTTTTTCCGTGATAGTAGACATGTTGATTTCTGAAATTTTATGGAAGAATATGAGTTATAGTTGTGAAATAAACAACTTTTGTGAAGTAGTTTTCATAGAAACCCTAACTAGGGAACATTTTGCATAAGTTGTAAAATAGATGATAAATGTGTGAAATAATGAGAATTGGGGCTACTTCTAGAATAAAAAGCAATCGGCTAGGCTTAAGATATGAAGAAATTTGATAAAAATTGATTTTCAAACCTAGGGGTAAAATGGTCATTTTGCAAAAGTTTAGGGGCAAAATGGTCATTTTTTTCCAATTTTAAGATTAATAAAATGATTAAATTCATGAAATTTTATCATTATCGATCAAGAATTACAAAATCTGAGCCTAGACCGGGGAAAAGCAAAGTTAGCGGACTAAGCCGAGATAGTTGCCATATTTTGAATATCGAGGTAAGTTTTATATAAATAATACAACTACATTGTCAATATATGTGTTTGAATTGATATAGCATAAGTTGTTTGTTTGTGGAAATAATTATCTATGATGAAAGTTTGAGATAGTAGAACTCCCATTTGAACCTTAGGAAATAAATCGGATATTCATACCATGACATTCGGGTCATTTGTGTGCTAATGCAAGACATGTCTGGGACATGTATCGGCTATATTACGAGAACCAGTGTAAGACCATAATTGGGACATGGCATTGGCATTGAGACGTGAGTTAGTGAAAGACCATATCTGGGACATGGCATTGGCATTGAGACGAGAGCTAGTGTAGGACATGTCTGGGACATGCATCGGCCTCGAGATGTACGTCAGTGTAAGACATGTCTAGGACATGCATCGGCTACATGATGTGTCAGTATAAGACCATGTCTAAGACATGACATCGACTCAACGTGAGAGTCAGTGTAAGACCATGTCTGGGACATGGTGTTGACTTAGCGTGAGAGCCAGTGTAAGACCATGTCTGGGACATGGCATCGACATTATACCCTATGTCTGAGGCTTAGTGACTATCCGATAGTATTTCAAATGGTTCAATGGTGAGGGTTATAGTTTAAGTAAAACGATAAAAGTATAACCATGTTATGAGTGGTACAGATATCTAAAATAAATGCATGAGATGTGAGCTTAGTATATGCTATGTGAATTGGGTTGGATAGTGACGAGTAAATTGTGCTTATGCCTATTTTAGTGTTATGAGCTTGATGATGAATGGTAAAGTTGTCGTTATATTTATTTTCATACAACTTACTAAGCTTTATGCTTACCCTATTTCCTTTCCATTTTCTTATAGTGCCGATAGAGTAGCTCGAGGATCATTGCCTACGTCGGAGAAGTCAGTCACACTATCATCCGAAGCACTTGGTATAGTTAGATATTTTATTTTTGATTATGGCATGTGTAAGACCCTAACTTTTGAGTTTTGTGTCATTGTTAATTGGCCAACTGTGTTGGCTTACTCTAGCATTTGATTTATTTTGTGTAAGGCCATGAAAATTGGCAAATGTTGAAAGTTGTTTTATGAATACAAGAAGTTCTTTCATGAATGAGTAATTTATTGGTTGTTTAAGTTTAATGAAATATGTGAAAGCCTTAGCTATGGTTGTTTGGTTGAGAAATCATATTAAGTTAGACCTTGATATGTTGGTTATCATTAAATCATGTTTCAGGGTGGCAAAAGGCTTGGTAGATAGCCTTATATTGTCCACACGGGTAGACACACGGCCAGCCCCATGGGCGTGCTGTCCAGCCGTGTGTCCCCTATACGTAAAAATTTCAAGCCAGTATGCATGGTAGTAAACACACGGGCAGAGGCACGGGTGCGTGTCTCAGCCATATGAGGGGCATGGCCTAGCACACGGGCGTGTGCCTTGGCCGTGTGACCCTTAAGGATTGCTGACATCAAAAAAAGAATGTAAAGGTTTTTAGACACGGGCTAGGACACGGGCGTGTCATGGTCGTGTAAAAGACACGGGCCATAGACACAGGTGTGTTTCAGGCCATGTGAAAACCCATGTAGGTTTGAAATTAGAATTTAATTCATACGGGCGTGGGACACGGGCGTGTCCCTAAGCACGGCCATGTTCTAATGACCACACAGACGTGTTGCCCATCCACACGGACGTGTGTCCTGTTTTAAAGGTCATTTTCCTAGTGTTGGGTAAAGGATCCAAATTGGTCCGAGAGGTTTCCAAAAGGTGTTTTGGACCTTATATGCCCTTGATAAGAAGTTTTAGACAAAGTTTAGAAATTTTTTTACATGACCGAGTTTTAATGACATCAAACGTGGAATGCATGTGTTTGAGTTTAGTAACGCCTCCTATTATGTCCCGGCATAGGGCACGAGTATAGGGAGTTACATGATCCGAGATAGCTTAAAAGTAGCTTCAAATCGTCAAAAATCTTATGCTGATCTTAAACGTAAAGAAATAGAATTTCAGGTTGGTGACAGGGTATTTTTGAAAGTTTCACCCTGGAAGAAAGTTCTTCGATTCGATCGTAAAAGAAAGCTGAGTCCACGATTTATTGGGCTGTATGAGATTACTGAAAGAATCGAACCTGTTGCGTATCGATTAACTTTACCGTCAGAACTAGAAAAGATTCACAATGTCTTTCACGTATTTATGTTACGACAGTACCAATCTGACCCTTTACATGTTATCTCCCCGACGGATGTCGAGATTCAGCCTGACATGACATACAATGAAGAACCTATTAGAATTCTGACATAAAAGGTAAAAGAATTGAGAAATAAAAATGTAGCTTTAGTAAAAGTTCTTTGGCAGCCACATGGAATAGAAGAAGTTACCTGGTAACCTGAGGAAACTATGAGAAAGCAATATCTGAACCTCTTTATTAATAAGGTTTTCGAGGACAAAAATTCTTTTAGGGAGGAATTGTAATAGCTCGTTTTCAGTGAAATCAGAACAGTAGTTTCGGGACTACAAATCTGAAGTCAGAAAAATTGATTTTTATTAATATTATATGGCCTACAGTATGATAGAAATACCGTATAAAAGTTTCGTTAAGAAATTTTACCGTTTACATACCTAATTTGATTTGAAGGACTAAATTGCATTAAGTGCAAAAGTTGAGTTCTAATAGCTAAAGGTATAAATATCTATAGAATTTCAAATTGGAGGTCCTTTTATGGTAAATAGACCATTAAAATGCTTAGTGGTTAAGCATGAATAATCATTTTTGGAAATTTAGTGAATTAATAAGGGTAATTTTGGAAATTAATGAATTAAGTGATATTAAATAAAAAAAATCTATTATCATCATCTACCACCAAATAAATAAAAAATAAAAAAAGAAGAAACCCTAGCCATGGAAGCTTGAGATATTAGCAAACTTATTTTGCTTATTTAGTTACGTATTTTTATCCCGTTTTTAATTATTTCTATGTTTTCAAGATCGTAATAGCTTAATCTAGCTAGCTTGGGGATTAATTTGCAAAATCGTTAAAGCATTAAGGTTTTTCCATTGATGAGTATGCTTTAATTATGAAGTTTTATGATAGAAAATGAAAGGTTGTTGTTAGATAAACAACTTTTGTAAAAAAAAATTTGATGAAATTATCAATTAGGGATTAAATTGAAAAAGATGATAAATTTATGGTAAATTGGTTAATTTTATGAAAAATGTGGGTTGCTATTAATATGTATAAAAATCGGCTAGGCTTGAGTAAGGATTAAATTGCATGAAGGTTATTTTCCGAGCTTGGGGACTAAATTGTAATGAATTAAAAGTATAGAGGCAAAATAGTAATTTTACCAAAAATATGTGTTGAACTAATTTGAATATGAATTATATTGAATTGAGTAAATTCATTCGTATAGATCCGGTTAGACCTAGTACGGAGTTAGATCGAGGCAAAGGAAAAATATCGGATTAGTCGCCTTCGTATCTACGTACATTTGTCAAGGTAAGTTCGTGTAATTAATTTGTACATTTATATGTGTTAAATTGAATTATTGTTTGTGAATTGTATAATTGCCATGAATAAATACCAGTTGTATATCTAAAAATTAAAGTGTCCCGTTTGATCTGTAGGAATTCATAGGATACAAATGCCATGTCATTAGGGTTACCGATTTAGTTGGAGTCCTACATGTGTTACGGACACACCACAGCTCTTATAAGCTTCCCGATACTTAGCTCGCATGAGCTTTCCGATACTTAACTCACATGAGCTTCCCGTTATTCAACTCACATGAGCTTCCTATTATTTAGCTCGGAGGAGCTTCCCGTTTACAACTCGTTTGAGCATTTATGAATATGAATTGACTGATTATAGTTCAGTACACCTCGTATGTACCACCCGTGTATCCAACAATATTTTAAATGGTTCAACAGGAATAGTTCTGTTATGAAATTATATGAGTTTAATATGAAATATTACCAGTATTTACATGAAATACTAAAATATGATTATTTGATGAATTCAACCATGTGTGTTGGATCTTATATGTGATTTACATGGCTAATATGATCATGTGTTTAGGCTTTTGGCCAAATGGATTGAGATATACTATATTTATTTACCTATTTAATGGTTATATATTATACGAACTTATTAAGCTTAAATGCTTCCTCTGTGTTATTTTCCATGTTTTATAGTAATTCGGAAGCTCGTATTAATTGGAAACTGGTCGGAGCTATTTCACATTATGCATCAGTTCTTTTGGTACTTTTAGTAAATTAATCCCTGTTATAATGGCATGTATAGGTTAATTTGGCCATTGTTGGTATATAAATGTTTTGTTGAGACTAGCCATTTGAATGGCTTGTGCTTGATATATTTTGATGTATTTATATATGTGGCCTTATCATATTTAATGTGTGCTTGAAATGGCTATATGATGGAAAACTTATAGTTATATTGATGATTGATTTTGAAATAGTATAAATGGTACAATTATGCATATATGCATTTGGTTATCTAGGTAAATTTCGATATTTGGTTGACATGTTATTAAGTTGTCATTTGAGGTGCCTAAGGGCATATTGGTTGTATGTGTAACAGCCCGATTTTGGGCCTAGTCGGAATAGTGGTTTCGGGACCACAAATCCGACGAGAGAAAATATGGTTATTATTATATTTTTATGGTCTACAATTTCACGGAAAATTTTCGTAAAAATTTCGTTCGAAAATTTCGACGTTTGGGCACTCAATTTAGTCAAAAGGACTAAATTGTAAATAGTGCAAAAGTTGAGTTCTATATGTAGAAGTATCTAATTGATATGAAATTTTAAATTGGAGGTCTTTATGTGGTAATTAGACCATTAGTTAGTTGATGGACAAAAATAGACATAAGAAATGAGAGAAATAGATTTTTTTAAGTGGGGGCATATTAGTCATTTGGTAATAAAAAAAATAAAATGGGAAAAAGATGACAAAAATCATCATCTTCCTCATTAGTTGCTGCCGAAATTTGAAGGAAGCCATAGCTAAGGTTTCTTTGCTTTCTCAAGCTCATAATCAAGAAAGACGTGAAGATTATCTCAAACGAGGAAAAGAAAAGATAGTGGAGTGAAGTGCAATATTACGATATTTTGCACCGAGGTAAGTAAACACGTGACTTGATGTATTATTTTGACATTAATTGATATATGTTGAGATTTATTTGGAATTAAAATAAATATTTGGCCATATCCTAAAAATGTTGTTAAATCGGGAAATGTGGTAAAGGGTTGCAATATATGATTTATGGGTTGAACACTCGGAATAAGCCGAAGTATGTTGTACATAAAGGGGTTGCTGTGTGCTGATTCCCCGATTCACTGGTGGTGCTATGTGCGATATCCACCGTATCTTTGAAATGTGAAAGGGGGTTGCTATGTGCTGAATCCCCCGAGGGGTTGCTAAGTGCTGATTCCCCAGTTCATTGGTGGTGCTAAGTGCGATATCCACCGTATCTCTGAAATAAAAAGGGGGTTGCTATGTGCTGATTCCCCCAAGGGGTTGCTAAGTGCTGATTCCCCGATTAAGTGGTGGTGCTAAGTGCGAGATCCACCAATAACGGTTAACATTCCGAGTGCTCAACGAAAAAGTGTGGAAGGTGAATATTTCCATATGGTGGAAATTTTTTTATGGGGCAAATATTGAGTTGGATACTAAATCGATCCATGTATGAGATGGGAGAAAATATCAAAAACGAAAAAAGGAACGATTTAGTTATAAACTGTGTTGAACAACAGCAGATGGGTAACTTTGAAAAATCACCATAAATGGTGGAAAATCAATGGGAAGCTGAATAATATATGAAATTGAAGCTGAATGTGTCTATTTTCATATGAAATAAATAGAATAAGCAAAAGAGTTGTATTTTTGGAGATATCTGAATTTTACTGAAACAGGGCTGGATTGATTTCGGGATCCCCTGTTCTAACTTTGGAAAATCACCAAAAATTGTACAAAAATAATTATGGTGTGAAATTTATATTCCTGGATTCCTTATTGACTCTATTTTTAATAGAAACAAGCGAAACCATTTTTAAAATTTTGTACAGAGAGTTAAGTGAATTTTTTTTAGGAAGGGTCAGAACCGTTGGGCAGTGAAACAGGGGAAGTTTTAATGAATAAACTGTACTAATTGGCTAGGTAACAAATTCTGAAATTTTTATGGTGAAATGGTATACGAGTCTAGTTTCAGGGAAAATTTACGAAACTCAATTTGGAACCCTGTAGCTCCGGATAAAAATAAATTAGCGACTATGACGGAGAAAAACAGTTTGCTGGAAATTGCCTAAACAATGAAGTTATTCATGAATAAGTTTATATTTTGGTGTAGTTATGTGAGTAATTACTTATTTATCATGTGTTTACTTACTAAGCTATATGCTTACTCGATTTTATTTTTCCCTTGATTATAGTGACTTCCGACAACTCGGAAATTTGGAACGAAGTCAGACAATCATCCACACTATCCTTCACACTTGGAGTATTTTGCTACTATCGTTCCGGAAAATTATGGCATGTATAGACGACCTATGAAATATGGAATCATCATGTAAATATATGTTATGGTTTGATTTAAAATGTGGTGTTCATTAATAGTTAAATTGTGAGTATTATTATAAATGAGTTTGGTTGATATATATATATTGGATTGTGATTTAAATTTGCAGGAGGTTTAAGCAAAATTAAGCAGAAATGCTGTCGAAATTTTTTTTAAAAAAACTTAGTAATACCTCATACTCTGTTCCGAGCCGAAATACGAGTAAGGGGTGTTACAGTATGTGATGATATTTCATGTTTAAAACTTGATTTTGGCTTGATTTGTATGTCTTGTTATGGCTTGTTGATATGCAAATTGTTGTGCTTAGGTTGATATTAATTTGGGTGAGAAATGTGGCTTGGAAAATGACCTATTTTTGTCCACACGGTCATGTGTCTCAGCCATGTGTGACACACGGCCAAGTGACACGGTCGTGTGTCCTCTGTATCTTTTAAATTGTGCAAGTCAGTATGCTTAACACGGCCTAGCACACGGGCGTGTGACTTGGCTGTGTGACCCAAGTCAGAGAGTTACATGGGCACAGACACGGGATGGGACACAGTCGTGTGTCCCTATTTTGAATGCCCACACGACTTGAGACACCAGCGTGTCTCTTGATCGTGTGAGTCACATGGCCTGGCCATACGGTTGTGTGTCCCCTGCATCTTTGAAAATTTTTCATGTTTTCAAAAAATTCTTTGAGTAACCAATTTAGTACCAACTTGTTTCTAACTTGTACTTTGGGCCCCAAGAGCTCGTATAAGGGACAATATGTTTAAATTTGATGGGTTTCTAACATGAATGTTATATGATATGAAATGTTTGTTTATTTGATCTGTAAACTTCGGTAATACTCTGTAAACCCTATTTCGATAATGAATTCAGTTTAGGGGTGTTACAAGATGTTTCACACTTTTATGAGATAGTTGATAATGTTTCAAGTTATGAAGGAAGCATATATGTAACAAAGTTGATATTAGAATGCTTGAAAATGTGATACTTGTATATATGCCTTATTATGTTTGGATGTCATCTTGAATGGTTCTAGTTTTGGACCTTATATGGTGCTTAAGTTTTATGGTAAATGTGTTGTGTATTAAGATGTACACTTAGGCATGTTGTTAGGCAATAGATGAAGCATAAATGACATATTTGATTATTATTTGGTTAAGATTGGAATGTGAAAGATTAATGGTAAGTTATACTTAAGTACTTGATGAATACATAGATTGATAAGCTTAGCAAAATGTCCATTTCATATAGGATAGCTTGACTAATCTTATGGTTGGTTAAATGGATATGTTGGTATGCATTTAAGTTGGTTTTGTGCAGGTTTGAATGGCCAAATAGGCATCATTTGAGCATATGGTTTGGCTTGGCACGTAACATGTACCAAATGGTCTTATTTTACCAAAAACAAAGTCCTTGTCGTGTAACTACTCGATAGTAAGGGGTGTTAGAAAGTAAAGCTAGAAACTCTATTCTCGTAAATCGAACCCATAAATATGATATTAAATATTTACAAAGTTAGTTTAGTACCAAATTAAATTTTGGATAGGTAAATTGCATATGAAAAGTAACCTCATAAGTGAATGGTGTAATTTAACTTAGCCTATGAGGGTAACACATATGAAAAAGTCATTTAACTTCTTCTTTGTTTTTTGTATGAATTAGCTAATTGGAAAAGTCCCATTGTGATTTAGTTTTCACAACTTTTCAAATTTTGTAAACTTTTCAATAATTGATCATAACTCAAGCTACAAAACTTTTATCAATGTAATTTAAAATGTGTCGTTAAGCTAATAAAAAGATCTACAATTCGTAAAAGATCACTTGACTTTAAATTATATTTCACAAATGTCAGGTTACGAGTTGATAATAAGCACAAATGTGACCATCTTATAGATGCATCTATCAAAACCATAAAATATATAAATGGCTCATATGGTGGATGAATGGGCTATTATAGATGCATCTATCAAAACCATAAAATATATAAATGGTTTATATGGTGGATGAATGGGCTATCATATATCACCTTAAATATGTTCCAGAAATGCAAGGGATTCTATCCTAATCTTAACTGGTGATACTATTGTAGTGAATATTTCTTCAGAACAAGTAGCACATGAGAATTCCTTAAATTGAAGAATCTTCTGTTTCTTCAATGGATATCCATGTGAATGGTCAATTATTTTTCACATCACTGATGATTCGAGATGGCCTAACCGGTCATGCCAAATAGTAAATGGATTTTAATCTATAAACTTTTGGTTTACTACAACGTGTGTTTCAATTGTATTAGTAATTTTATGGTATAAGCCTAAAGACAAGACAAGTAATTTTTCCAAAAACCCATTTCTTTCCAGATACAACTTTTGCGATTTGCATATATTCATTATTTTTCTCATTTGTAGTCTCAATATGATAACCATTTCGGTGAATATCCTTAAAGCTTAATAAATTTCTTCGAGACTTTGATGAACTAGTGCATCATCTATATTAAATTTTGTCCATTGGGGTAATAATACCGTAGCTCTTTCTGAGCCTTAGATTAATTTTTTAATGCCAGATATGGTGTTGACATTTTCATCATTTTCAATCAAATGAGAAAATATTTTTAATCTTTAAGTATAGTATATGTGGTAGTATTGACAGTAAGACATGTGTCTTCATTCTTGATCTTTGATTCAACCAAAGAATTGGGAAAATTCACATTCTTCATTCAAAGAAAATGTATAAAAAGAGATATTTTAAGCACTCAAACAATAAAAATAAAAACATACTAAAAGCATACTACAGTCACACAAACATAAATAAAAAGAACTATAAAATCACCAGAGAATTATGAAATATTATTATATATTTAACAATTCTTGATTTCTAACCTCAAAGAAATCTTCTACATCAAGATAAATCATCTAAGCAAGGTCGTTAAAATCATCATCATTGTGAGTAAAATTAGCCTTTTACATCATCACCATTTCGATAAGCCAAATTTGTTTCAATATTATTTCTTTTGTTTTTTTATGGAGGCTTGATAAAGCTTTATAAGATGTTCAGGTGTACGATAGATATGTAACCAATGCCCACTCATACCTCATAAGTGGCACAAATTTTCAATACCTTTTGAAGGATTACTTAGACCATCATCTTTTTATTTCTTTTCTCTTTTATTTTAATTTTGGTGGTTATGATAATTGTTACCACCATGATAACAATAATCATAGAACCCTCAACCACATCCATGACCAAGACTACAACTACGACCATGATTTCTTTCATTTCTATTATTATTATTATGTATTGTTGCATTCACTTTCTAGGAAGGGATCATAATCAATAGGAAGACTTTCATGATTTTTTATTAATGTCTTATTATTTTGCACAACCACCAAAAGGCATGAGATTAATTTAGAGTATTTCTTAAAGCCCTTTTTATAACATTGTTGTTATAGGAGCAAATTAAATGCATGAAAAGTTGAGAAAGTTTTCTTCAATAAGTTCCTATCAGTTATTTTTTCTCCATATAATTTTAGTCAACAACTTATTTTACACTCACTGTTTAACAATCTTGCAATCTCAAGTGCATCCAATTATAACGAGTTTTTGGTAGAATTACCGTTTTCTGATTGTTGTATCTTTCTTTTAGACTATTCCACAATTCAAGTGGAACTTTTTCAGTAAAATATTTTGTTTTCAATCCTTCATGAAGATGCTAATAGAGGAAAATCATAGCTTGGGCTTTATCTTGTTTAGATGCCTCGAGATCTTGCAAAATTGTATTCCCAAGACCTTTTACGTCTAGGTGAACTTCGGCATCTAACACTCATGAAAAATAATCTTTACCTAATATTTCAAGGGCCTCAAATTCAAATTTTACAAGGTTCGACATAATGATGTCTAATATAAAACAAAAATGACCATTAGGTTATAAAATGAATCAATAAAAAAATCGAAAGTAGTATATATATATTTATTTGTATAACATTCCATAAATACGTACTATCAAATAAAATTTTATTATTCATTAGAAGATACAAATGTAATGAATTCATTATATAATGGTATAAAAGTTGTTAGGTTTCTTGCATTCTATTAGTATATATTTGATTAATTATTCTAATAGTATATAATGCTTTAATTACCAACATTGTTAATAAAATATGATGTGCCTGTTCCATGAAATTAAGACATAAAATATTAATTATAAAGCATGTATTTCAATTATATTTATGATACATAAAAAAACAATAACAACATTTAATTAATCATTCATAAATAATGAAAACATGAAGAATAAAGACTAGTAACAATATATTAATTTTACGTATTTACAAGAAACATGTATTTTACTTTATAGTTACTTATTCGACAAAGATGTTGCACGATTGAACTATTCTACCTTCAATAAGAAGAATGATTATTGAGCAAATCATGCTGATAACATTGTAATAGCCCAATTTTGCCCAAGCCCAGAATATAAACAAATAATAAAAAAAGAGTTAAAACCAAAAAATAATAAAGTCCAATAAAAACAGTCCATTTACAAAATATGTCAGGCCAAAATTTACAAGCCCAAACGGCCCAAAAACCTAAACTAGTTTCAGAATAGCCAAAAACCCTAGGGTTTTTGGTACCACTCCTTGATCACATCACCTGAGGCTCATCGTCCTAAGGCCTAACGCGTCCCTGCCGCCATTTCACCAAAATGGCAAGGGCGCCCTTCTCTCGTCTCCGTTGACTCCACTACCCTGCAAAAACAGAGAGAAAGAGGACAGAACAGTAGAAGGAAACAGTGACTAAACAGCAGATGGTAGAAAAAAAGAAAGAAAAACGAAAATAATATGTAATGTTCAGCTATAAAAGACTGATTCTAAATGTAATTTTTTTTACAGAACAAAAAAGAAACAATAAAAAAAAGGAAAAAACTTCAAATGTGATTTTTTTTTGTATTTACTATATTTAAAAAAAAGGTATATAATAAATAGAATTTTTTTTACTTGAACACCGCTTCATATTCCACCGTGGGGGTGGCTGAGGATACTGTCTCCGATGAAAGATGGCTCCTTTTGGTGCAAGGCCTCCAAATCAGATTCGATTCGCCTGAGGACCATGTCAGAGAGGAAGGTGCAGGGAGCCCGCCAAAATACGTCGAAACCAAAAAGGTTTTTTGATTTTTTTATTTTGAAGGGGTTTAGATGATATTGAACCCAGATTTTGGCTAAAGGAGCTGAAACGGACAAAAGGGGGCTTTTTTTTATTTTTCGGCCACTTAGAATGGCGGAGCCCCTCACCGGCGACCGATGGCCATCGTGTGGGCTTGCCAGACCAGTTGGCTGGCCTAAGGAGGCTATTAAGAGAAAAAAAAAGGGTTTTCATTTTTTTTTAGAAAGGGGCCTGAATTATTTTTTTTTAATTTTTTTGTATTTATAGGGCCCTTACACGACGTCATTTGGGGCTAGCCTCAAAAGCCCCAAAAAGGCGTTGTATTGAAGCACAACGCGAGACCTGACCCGGATACCAACAGGATCTGCATGTTTTCTTGAAAAATGGGCTAATTGCTGCTTCAATCCTTCCGCTTTTTTGATATCTTTCAATTTCGTCCCATAGCTTAGTATTTTTGCTTCAATTTTTACCCTTTTGTTTTCTTTCTTTCTGATTCAATCCCTCGTCCACTATGGACCCAAATTGGGAAGGACACGTGTGATGTGGATGGGATGCCCTTTTTGGTCCCTTTTCATTTTCGCATTTTAATTTAAGTCCTTTATTTCCTTTTTTTAGACATCAAATTTTGTCGAACTTTTAATTTGGTCCTTTATGCCCCTTTTTTTATTCATTTCATGATTTATGTTTTAAATTTTTCTTAAATTCAGTTTAATCCCTAATTCGGATAACTTGGCCTTTTATTTATTATGCCATTTATTTCAGCGTTTAAATTTGCATTATTTACGTTTCCTTTCGTTTATAAATTTTATTTTTATTTTACCTTCACCGTTATTACCATCATTATTTTATTTATTTATATTATTAATAATTATGCTAAGATTAGTTCTATTATTATTATAAACTGATATTCTCATTACTATTATAGTTGCACTATTATCATCATTTATCAACATGTTTTTTATTTATTTTATTTTATTTTATCCTTTTGTTTATTAACCCAATATCGTCCTTCCATTTTTACCTACATGGATATTTCGTTTTATTTTACTATCATCATTTCATGTATTATATTACAACATATTCATTTGTTTTTGTTAAAAAAATACATCGTTTTAAAAAAAGGGTCATCTTTGTTTTATATAAAGTGTAAAATATTCAAAACTGAGGCAATGTTCATTATTTTCGGATTTGAAGAAGTCATGCTCCTAACTTATGGAGTATGGTATCTTTCTAAAACTGAGATAGTCGAATGTCTATTCTAAAATGAATAAAAAAACGAGGTTTAAGTAATGATAAAGTGGCGTTTATTCTCGTTTTTGAGGATTTAGGGCATTGTGTCCTAACTTACCTGATATGATCCTTTCTTCTCGATTAACCTGAAATAAGTCATTTCGTGAAAATTAATTTAGTTGAGTAACGTCTTAATACACAAAAGAATTGTGTTTTAAACTCTCTTCAAATTTTCAATTCTTGACACTAAGACATCGAGTAATCTACTAGGTACCAATTTTGGGCGTCACGAGGGTGCTAATCCTTCCTAGTGCTTAACCGAATCCCGAACTCATCTCCTGGATTTTGTAGACCAAAAAGTGTCATTTTAATAAGTCTAACATTTTATTAAAATGAGTTTTGAGGTGATCCAATCACACCTAAATAAAAAGGATTGGTGGCGACTCTTTAAAATAAAAAGTCGATTTCCAAAAAAGGTTTCGACAGCTTGGCAACTCTACTAGGGATTCCAAGAGAGTCAAGCCGTGAGTTGATTACTTTTTAGTCTTTTTATCAAAAGTTGATAATTTGGTTTAAATTAACGATCCATTTATTGCATTTCATCCTTCATGTTTTTTCTTCGATATCTCAAATTATGTAGTGAGCTAGTATATCTGTTTTATTGGTTCGAAAGTTTCTCTTTGTGTGTTTTCATGTATAGTGCATTGCACAATCGTTCCATTTTTCCCTTCTTAAGTAGGGGTGAGAAACTATTCCTTCGTGAGGTCTTCACCTCCGTATAGGATAGTGGATCATTTTCAAGATGCATCCGTACCTATGTCTTCGTGAGATCTTCATCTCTGTATAGCCATAGGGAAATGTATTCCCTTGAACTGAACTCGGTCCGTATGAGCCTATAATGGGTGAGGATCGAGGAATCTGCTGGTTCAGGTACCCTTACTTTATAACCATATCGCATATAATGAGCCCTAAAAACCTACCCTAGATAGAACCATACCAAACCTCTAGTGGTCATCCGAATAGGTGTTCTATTTATTATTTCTTGCTTTGAATTCTAGCTTTGTATGAATTGTACTGACTTGTTTCGTTTGTTTTGGTTGTAATTGCATTGCATTTTTATCATAAAAAAGGGTGTTGATTCACATTAAGTTGCTAAATGGAGAGCTTGTCATGGAAAAGAGATTTCTTGATAAAGAAGAAGACAATGCGGCTGTCCAAATATGGTCCGAGAAGACACAACAAGAGAAGGGCGACAGCCTAACAAAGGGATATGTGTTAGAACTATGGGATTTCACTCGCATCGGTGAAACTCAGAATAATCTCCAGGAGTTGAAAGAAATATGGGACTAATGGGATGACGAAACCAAGCAGTTATTCTACCGAGACTATGGCTATTTACTCGATTTCAAAGTAGATAAGCACTTATTCTAAGCTTTTTCCCAATATTGGTATCCTGCCCATAGTTGCTTTACTTTTGGGAAAGGGATTTGGTGCCCATTGTAGAAGAGTACACAACTCTGTTCCGTTGCCCGAGGATCCAAGCCGACAAAGCTTATTCTAGAGCCGCCAACATCCCGACTTTCTTAAAGAGGCTAATGAGTGCAACTGGGATAAACTAGCAATGGGTCACGACCTAGATTAAACAAAAGGGTAATAACAAATGGATCCCATGGAAAAGTTTGCTGAATTTGATCTTGACACATCCAGATACGATAAAAAGAGTTGACATTTTCACCTTGATTATTTATGGGTTGGTCATCTTCCCCAAAGCACTAGGGCATATAGATGAGGCAATTTCAAATCTATTTGACTGACTTGATAAAAAGGTCACGCCCGTCCCGGCAATTTTGGCTAAAACTTTCAGATATTTGAGTGCATGCCAGAGAGCGAGTGAAGGAAGGTTTATCGGGTGTGCGAAACTCTTGTTAGCGTGGTTCCATAGCCATTTTTAGAAGGTATAAAAGGTCTTTTATTGAGTATTCTCCGAAAACTACTCTTCATTGGAAAGAGTTTGTGGATACCCCAAGGCGAGATAATATTTCTAAAGAAAAGTGGATGGCAATTCTCCAGAGTCTCCAAGACGAAGACGTTGAATGGAGGGCCCTTGGATAATCCCTGTTAAAATTTTGTACCGATGTGGAGACTTCAATTAGGTCCCTTTACTCGAGATATGGGGAGCTATTGATGCCCTTCTACTAGTATTGAGGCAGTATAGGTCGAGGCAGTTTATACTGGCAAGCAAGGGTTAGCTTAGTGTGAGTTTGCGTACAAAGGTGATAATTACAAGAAAAAGGTTCGTGAAATATCGAACGCTTGGAACCAAACTCATAAAATGAAAAGATTTGCCGCAAATCCCATGGCGACCCCTGAATATGATTGGTGGTGAGGTAAAAGAGTTAACGACAACGTCCCTGTGTCAAGTTAAGAAAACACTCGGCCAACAGAATAACACCTACAAGTGAACCCATCCGAGCTTGAGATCATAAAGTAAGACTTTGAATAGAGGAGTTCGGAGCTAAGGAAAAAAATAGAACATTTGGAAGAGGGAAAGATTAGACATTGATGCCCAGAAGTTAGAAGCTGAGAAAATAAGAAAAGGAAAGAACAATGCTGAGAAATACTTGGATAGTCTAAAAACAGATTATAAGAAGCTGCGTTTGTCGATAAGAACTATTCGGTTGGGTAAAACATTAGAACAATGGTGGCAAGAAATCAAAGAAGAAAAGATTAGAGCTGGTCAATGGGAAAAAAAATTTTAGGATGCTCGAGTTCGAGAAGATGCTCTAAACAGGGATTTGTTAGAAAGCCAAAATGAAAAGGTTGGATTAAGAGCCCGACTAGCAGAATTGGAAAGGTCACTGCACCAATATCGTAGTCGCAAGTCCGCAATTGAGTTGAAAGTAAACGTAAATAATTTTGAAGAGTTGAACGGAAAGATAGAAGAGCTCGAGGCCGTACTACAAAATTGTGAACTTCGAGTTGAGCTTCTTGAAACGAACAATGAACACTGTAAAAAGCAACTCCAATTCTCTCAAGGTATGATTAGAGATAGAGATCACATCATGGGCGAAGCTGTGACTCAAGTACAGGAAGTAGCCGACCATTTGCAAACCTTAACAGTTTAAGCCAGCATGCTAAGCTTAAAATATGAATCAGAATCAGATCATGGCTGAGAATTAGCTTGGCTTCTTGGGAAAGTCAAGGCTTTGAGTATTAGGGTTAGGCCGTATTTGTAAAATATTTGTTTTATGTAAAGAGATTTGTTTTCTAGTAAAGTTGTTCTAATAGAATTGAATCAGAATCAATGCTTCTTTTTGTATTCATTTCATTCATCAGCATTACATTTCACCATATGCATTAAATTTCATAAAAAGACCCTAATTAATCAAAATTATGACAGTTATCCTGGAAACCAACAAGAATCAATCAACTGAATATCGTTACGGTACTCGCGGCAAAACCAAAGCCATGGATCAAAGATTAGAGAGATTAAAACAAATTCAGAAAGACATGCAAGATTAGTTGCAAGCACAGCTGTAGGAACAATTAGCTAAAGTATAGCAGGACATGAGGGATCAAATACAAGAGTCCCAATGGAGCATGATAATCCAGTTGACACAGTTGCTGGCCAGAGCGACTAAAAAGGGAAAAATACAGTGATGAATTTTGGGGATGATAATGAAGACTTTACGTACCCCCCAGGATTTACCTCGGTGAATGTCTAAGCCCAACCAAATACATATACATGAAGGGTACCCGTTACCATAAGGCCTCAACAATATCAAGTCGACACCTTGGCACTGGTAAACTACCCATCGGGTTTAGGTTCCAATTACGAAGATAATCTGACCAACCCCGTCGTTCTAGATTTAGAATATGGTAGAAATGGATAGAGTAAGAATAGAATTGCCAAAACAGCTAAAAGATTGGTGTAAGTGGTTGGAGGAGAAATTCAGAGCTATGGAGAATGCTCCTACCAAAATTCAAAACTTTAGAATTCGAAAAATATAATGGGACTAGTTTTCCTGAAGCTTATATCACAATGTTCTGCCAAAGAATGATGAGATACTTCAATAACAACCAATTGTTAATCCACTGCTTCCAGGATAGTTTGATCGGGTCTGTTGCCAAGTGGTACAACTAGCTAAACTGTGCTAAAATTAACTAATGGAAAAACTTGGCACATGCTTTCATGAAGTAGTACAGCCATGTAACTGACATGACACCCAGTAATATTACGCTACCAAACATGAAAAAGAAACAAAGTGAAAACTTCAGGCAATACGCTCAGAGATGTAGGGAAGTGGCAACACAAGTTCAACCACCTCTTCTGGAGAAGGAGACAACAATGCTTTTCATAAATACTCTAAAAGCTCCGTTCATTAACCATATGATGGGAAGTGCTACCAAGAGCTTCTCAAATATAGAAATGCTTGGAAAAATGATTGAAAATGCAGTAAGGAATGGGAAAATAGACACAAGGGAAAACGCTAAAAGATCAACCCTAAGAAAGAAGGAAAATAAAGTGAACACCGCGAGTATGTATAATAAAAGTTATTCAAAACCGGTCACTATAGGTTAACCACAGACCGTAACAACCAGCCATCAAGGCTCATCAAGGCAAAAACCTAACTCAAAGCCGAACACGAAAAATTCACACCTATCACGATGACATATAGAGAGTTATATAAGAATATGTTCGATGTGCATGTGGTATCCCCATTTTATTTAAAACCCATGCAACAAATGCTCAATGTGAGTACCATGCAGGAATAATGTGACACTCAATTGAGAACTGCACTGCATTTAAAAAGTTGATTGAAAGGTTCACCAAGATGGGGATCGTAAGGTTCAATGATCTATCGGGACCTAATGTAGCAGGAAATCTATTACCCAGCCATTCAGATCAAAGGTAAACGCGATAATTGAAAGTGAAGGAAAGAAGACCAAAATCGATGTGGCGAAAGTAAAAACCCCACTAAAATTGGTTTTGCAAAATATGATAGATGTAGGATTAATCCTTTAGGACTCAGTGAAGGTACCAAAAGGGGTGATGAGCTATTGTGAGTTTCATGTTAAACAAGGTCATGAGATCCAGGAGTGCACTGAATTCAGAGCTTTGGTGCAAAGTTTGATGGATAACAAGGAGTTGGAATTCTTTAAAAATGCCAAAGGTTCGAAAGGAGGAGATAACTGTACCTTAGAGGAAGGATCAACAGAGAAGTTATAAAAGGTTAATCACTCGGTGGTAATTATTTCACGGCTGAGAAATAATGAAACAAGAACACCAGCTACACCGAGAGTCATAATTTAGAAACTCGTGACCTTTCCCTATAAGGGTAGCAAAAGGGTTCTATGGAATTTTGACTGTAATATGATGATCCCAAGAGAGGAGAACTTGGTGAGCACTTTAGAAGTGGGCCAGGATATCAGTTTCTACACACGCAGTGAAAGGCGCTATGACCTTGCAAGTGCAAGAATCGAGCCTATTAAAGGAAAAACCCTGGCAGTTGAGCATAAGAAAAAAAAAGACAGCTAGGCTTGAATCACTTATTAACGAGCCAGTAACTGAGAACGAGGCTAAGGAATTCCTAAAATTCTTAAAGCATAGTTAGTATAGTGTTGTAGAACAGCTACCCAAACAACCAGTTCGCATATCAGTACTAGCCTTACTCTTAAGCTCAGAGACAAATTGTAGCGCATTGATGAAGGTGCTGAATGAAACTTATGTCGCTGATGATATCTCTGTGAACAAGCTAGATCACCTGGTTAACAATCTGAGTGCCAAAAATTTCATCTTTCTCAATGATGATGAAATACCTTCAAGAGGCATGGGATCCACGAAGGCTTTACACATCACCACTCGCTGCAAAGGATATACAATGTTAGGAGTGTTAATCGATAATGGATTTGCACTAAATGTTTTTCCTCTATCCACACTGAATAGGTTGAAAGTGGACAGCTCTCACATGAATACGTGCCAAAATATAATGAAAAAATTTGATGGCATAGAAAGGAAGGTGATGAGAAGGATTGAAATACCTCTCTTAATTGGTCCAAACACATATGAGGTGGAACACATATGAGGTTGACTTTTTGGTGATGGATATTAATCCCTCTTATAATTACTTGTTGGGTAGGCCTGGGATTCATTCGACTGGGGCAGTGTTGTCGTCACTACACTAAAAACTAAAGTTAATAACAGAGGGTCAACTAGTGACGATAAACGCTGAAGAAGATATCATTGCATCTGTAACTAGTAACGCACCATACATAAGAGTTGATGATGTGGTAATATAATGTTCCTTTCGATCACTAGAATTTGTTAATTCAACTTTCATTACTAAGAATTTCCAAAACCACGAAGATGGGCCTGCAATTAACGGTTGGAAAAGGAGCCTTACCTGGAAGAGGATTCAAAAAATAACTTCAAGGGAGAGTCAAGGCACCAATGCTGATGGACAAATGAGACCGCTTTGGCTTAGGATACAAGCCAGATATAAGGCAAAAGAAAAGGGAGTTAAAGAAGAAGTAAAAAAGAATAAGAGCGCGACTGAGTAGAGGAGAGGTCAAATGGGAACCAATAATCTTTTCCCACATGTCTAAAACATTTGTGTTAGGAGAAATCATTTATCCTGAACGAAAGATGTTAGAAAAAGAAAGCCCAGAAGGAATGTTGGGAAACTTGAGCATCAATGCTATATACGAAGAAGGAATTGGGGAGAACCTATCAAGCATTTGCCCTTATATCCCCAAAAGTGTTCTGAACAATTGAAATGCAGAAGAGATCCCTAAAATTTTTAAAACTAATTCAGATAATGTTCAAAACACACTTATTGCTCTAAGCCTAGGAGCAATAAGAATCCTTTTGTGAAATAGTCATATGTCTAATATCTTTATTTCAATAAAATGCATCTTTTATTTTATTTATGAGTCACTAAACTAACTAAACTCAAGAACAAAGGCAAGCGCACTTATCGGATAGTAGGATAGCTATAGTGAGTCATGAATATTGTATCCATGAGGACTAAAAGTACTAGTAATTACTATCTTTTTATTATCTAGCCTATAAATTAAAGGGGATGTTTTTAATCTAAATTTAACTAAACTAATTATTAAGAATGCGACAGAGAATAGAATGAGAAAATACTTGAATACAACCAAAGAGAAAGACAATACCAAGGAAAGAATCCACCAAGACTTCATTTATTATTCTGAATCTAAATTAGACGATTTATTCACTTGTCTTAATCCGTAGAAATCCCTAAATTATATTTATATCTCTTTCGAGAATAAGAACAACTGAATCTAGGTTGATTAATTGAAATCTATTTCTAATTAAAACCCTTATTATCGCATTAACTTGATCTATGGATTCCCCTATTAGATTTGACTCTAACCCGGTAGACTTATGTCGTCCTATTTCTAGGATTGCATGCAACTCCACCCAATTATGCTAGATCTACTCTTAAAAAGGGACTTTTGCTCCACTGAAATAAGCACATCACACTTGAATTAATATTCTAAAATTATTAAAGTAAGAAATAAGCATACATAATTGAGAACAAGAACAAGTATTTATCATATAATCTAGAAAATTAAATACTAAGATTCATCATAGATTTCATCTTCCCTAGGTATCTAGGGAATTTAGTTCATACTTTGGGAGGAAAACATCTCAAAATTAGGAAAACAACAAAACATAAAGAACCCAAAAAATTCTAGAGAAATTGAATAGAGATCTTCAATCTTGAAGGAGATCCTACTTCTGAGTTAAATCCGTTGGCGTTCTTCAAGTAAATTCTTTGTTCCACTCTGCGTGCCTCTTTTAGTCCTCTTCTAATATGTATTTATAAACTTTAGAATGCTAAGAAACCCTAAAAATTGGGTTTTTTCACGTAAAAGAGAAGCAGGGCGGTGGCCAGCCTGTGTGGCTTACATGGGCGTGTGCCCAGCCCGTGTGGAAGTGACTAGGCCATGTGGTTCCTGAAGATAGCTCCTTTTGTCCAATTTTGGCACGTTTTTCACTCATTTCACTTCCTTATGCTCACCTAAGTATAGAAACATAAATTTAAAGGATTAGGAGCATCAAATTCACTAATTCACATAATAAATAATCCAAAAGCATGCCAAGTATGGGATTAAAATATGTTACTTTTATGGTTTATCACTCATCTTGGCAAATATTATTTTATTTTTTCCATTTCATTCATACTCATACCACACAGATAATTATTCTTAGATTCAATTATTCTTTGGGTCTTCCTTTATTCCTATAACAGGTCTTTAGATATCAATGATACGAGCGACACTGCTGCTGACTCAATGTCCTGCTAAAAATAAAAGAAAAGGTCAAGAAGAAATTCAATTTTGGTTTCCTACAAGTGGTTAAATACTCAGAATGGGTAGCCAATATAGTCCACATCCCTAAGAAAGATGGGAAAGTATGCATGTGTATAGACTATAGAGATTTAAACAAAGCCAACCCGAAAGACAATTTCCCATTGCTTCACATCGACACCTTAGTGGACAATAGGGCAGGTTACTCACTGTTCTCCTTCATGGATGAGTTCTCTGGCTACAACCAGATAAAGATGCATCCTGAAGACATAAAAAAACCACATTCGTAACCATGTAGGGGACATTTTGCTATAAATTGATGCCATCTGGATTGAAAAATGTGGGAACGACGTATCAAAGAGCCACGGAAACTTTGTTTCATGATATGATGCACAAAAAAATTGAGGTTTATGTTGATGATATGATTTCGAAATCCCGAACAGAAAAGGAACATGTGCAAGTCTTGAGGAAACTGTTCTTGAGGTTGAAAAAGTTCCAACTAAAGCTCAATCCAGCAAAATATACCTTCGGGGCTAGGTCGGGAAAATTGCTAGGATTCGTAGTCAACAGAAAAGGAATCAAAATTAATCATGATAAAGTAAAGGCTATACAGGAGTTACCTCCACTACATACTCAAAAGGAGGTCCGAGGTTTCTTAAGGAGAGTAAATTATATTGCCCGGTTCATTTCACAACTAACTGAGAAATACGACATCATATTCCGTCTCCTTAAGGAACACAATCCAAGCGTATGGGATGAAGAATGCCAGAAGACTTTTGACAAGGTTAAACATTACTTGTCCAATGCCCCAGTACTGATGCCACCTAGTCTAGATAAGCTACTGATATTGTACTTAGCAGTATTTGAGAATTCTATGGGATGCGTATGGGCCAACATGATGAGTCAGGAAGGAAAGAAAGAGCGATATACTACCTCAGTAAGAAGTTCACTGAATATGAGACAAGATACTCGTCAATTGAAAAGTTATGTTGCATTTTAATTTGGACAACCCGAAGACTGAGACAATACAAGACTGAGCATGATAAAAGGACGTTGAGAAGACTGGCCAATGACTATATCTTAGATGGGGAGATCCTATATAAAAGAAGAAAGGATCAAGTGCTACTAAGATGTGTGGACACTGTTGCGGCCAAGAAAATATTGGACGAAGTCCATGAGAGTGTCTGCAGAACACATGCTAATGGTTTTACAATGGCCAGACAAATCGTGAGATTCGGGTATTATTGGTCTACCATAGAAGGGGATTGTATCAGTTATGCCAAGAGATGTAATAAGTGCCAAATTTACGGAGACAAAATTCATATGCCTCCTTCACCTCTTCATGTTATGACTTCTTCATGGCTTTTCTCTATGTAAGGCATGGATGTCATTAGGTCAATTTCATCAAAAGCTTCTAACAAGCATCGATTCATCTTTGTGGTCATCGATTACTTCACCAAGTGGGTAAAGGCCGCTTCTTATGCCAATGTCACGAAGTCGGGGGTTAGCAAATTCTTGAAGAAAGAGATCATATGTCGGTATGGAATGCCAAAAAAAAATCATATCTAACAATGCATTAAATTTGAACAACAGCACAATATCAGAAGTCTGCAGTCAATTCAAGATCAAACATCACAAATCATCACCATATCGCCTAAAAATGAATAGTACAATAGAGGCAACCAATAAGAATATTAATAAGATCATGGGGAAAATGACAGAGACGTATAAAAATTGGTATGAGAAGTTACCATTTACCCTCTATGCTTATCAAACGTCTATTAAAACCGCCACCGGGGCAACACCTTTCTTATTGGTTATGGAATGGGGGCGGTTCTGCCTATTAAAGTTGAGATTTCTTCTCTCCGAGTTTGGTCAGAGTTGAAGTTAGATGAAGCAGAATGGATCCAATCCCGATATGATCTATTGAACTTGATTAAGGAGAAGAGGTTGAAACTTATTCGACATGGTCAGGTGTACCAAAAATGAATGATACGGGCTTATGACAAAAAGGTTCTCCCCAAGGAATTCCATGAGGGAGACCTGGTATTGAAAATAATCCTGCCCATGCAAAAAGACTTCAGAGGAAAATGGATGCCAAATTAGAAAGAACTTTATGCGGTAAAGAAGGCCTTTTCTGGAGGAGCACTAGTTTTGGCCGAGATGGATGGCAAAAACTTGTCTAACCTTGTGAATTCAGATTCATTCAAGAAATACTTCACCTAAAAAAATGGAGAGGCCAAGGCGAAAACTTGCAAAGGGTGCCTTGAGACCGAAGGGTCAACTCAAATTTTGATCGAAGATAGGGTATGTGGTAGTATTACCATCTTAGAAATAACAAGAAGGAGGAACATTACACCTTGGGGCATCAACAAAGTACTTTATATCTCCTAAACCCATATCAGGCTCAAAAGGGTCCTCAAGAAGCTTGTGCAAAGAAGCTCATGCTGCGATATTTAGGGCACCTAATTTCATCTTACTCATTTTGCATTTTAGCCATGTTTGCTATTTTGACTAACCTATTCATTTCGATCTTTGCTCCCAATAAATTTCAATCTTGTTCATTATTACATCCTTTTTCAAGCATTTTTACATTGAAATAACGATTAATGGACTAACAATATTCAAGTAAAAGGATTTTTGCATATTGCTCTGAAAGGTTTTCTAAATAGTACAAGGACCTAAAACAGGACCACTAGTCAGAACTAACCAAATCTAAGGGTTGGAGATATTTGGGAATGAATAGTCTAAATTGTGATTACTTCTTCGTGTTTTCTATCAAAGATACCAACTGAATAAGAAGGTAGGGTAGTACGTCAGTAATAGAACCTTGATGAACAATGAGCAACATCAACCTAAGAACAAAAAGGGGATTATTCTAAAAAATGACATTTTGCATTCATACAAATATCATTCATATACATCTAGCTAGGAACATCTGATTCATTCTGATCATAACATCCTAAGTGCTTGGCATAAATATAGGCCTATGAAATGGATTCTACAAGTCATATTCCCAAAAGAGCGGTGTAACCAATCAATGAAACCATAAATCCTGTACCCCTGAAGTTGCAGTGGGACGGATTGAAGTCATCGTAGCGAATCTTATCTCCTTAAAGTTGTAGTGGAGTAGATTAAAGTTACAAATCTTATCTCCCTGAAGTTGCAGTGGAGCAGATTAAAGATAAAAAATCTTATCTCCCTGAAGTTGTACTGGAGCAGATTGAAGATATCAAATCTTATCTCTCTGAAATTGCAATAGAGCAGATTGAAGCTACAAATCTTATTTCGTTGAAGTTGCAATGGAGCAGATTGAAGCTACAAGTCTTATCTCGTTGAAGTTGCAGTAAAGCAAACTAAATCAATGAATCCTATGCCTTCAAAGTTGCAGGGGGTTAGATTAAATCTACCGTAATGAGTCTTATCTCCTTGAAGTTACAGCAGAACTGATTAAAACTACAAATCTTATCTCTCTAAAGTTGTAGTGGAGTAGATTAAAACTATAATTCCTATACCCTTGAAGCTGCAGTAGGTTAGAATGATGTTATTTGGAAAAGAGAAGCACCAAGGAAGTCAAGATTCAACAAGAATAAACAAAATTCACCTTTCTTAAAGTCTTTGCTCTATTCTCGTTACACGACAATGAGTAAAGAAAGGCAACTGTAATAGCCCAAGTTTGCCTGGGCCCAAATTACAAACAAATAAAACAAAAAAAAGTTAAACCAAAACATAATAAAGTCCAGTAAAACAATCCATTTACAAAAGATGTTATGTAACACCCCTTACCCGTGTCCAATGCCAAGATAAGGTACGAGGCATTATCAGACTTAAACGTAGACATACATGCAAAATTGGGCCATAAAAATTCTTTTAATTTAAAACTTTTCAAACACATGCATGTCGTCTCTTATTTGGGTTTACGAAGCCCAAAACATATATCGGGATTGATTCAGGACTAAACCGAGAACTTGAGAAGTTTTAGAAAAACTTAGAAAATTTTTCCATGAAATAGGGTCACACGCCTGTGTGGACATAGGGACACGTCCGTGTAACTTTGACACGCTCGTGTCCTCAGGCTATGTAACTCTCTATTTATGACGTCAGCATACAAATTGAACCACACAGCCAGGCCATATGCCCGTGTCTCCAGACCGTGTCCCTCACATGGTTGAGACACAAGACCATATCTCGGCCCATGTAGTCAACACTTAGGTTATTTTCCAAGCCTTCATGTTACCCATAAACCCTTACAACCTTATACACATTAAAACCACAAATCATGGCATCATTTTAGTGATTAAACACTTCTTATTAAGATATATTCATAATATTAACATGTCCTCTTACAAGCAATGCATCTACTCATGCAATACCAAGTCTAGATTCCTAAATTCACATCCATAAGACTTATCATTTTGATTATCACTTTTACCATTATACTATGGTTATCAACTTATCCATCCAGCACTCATGTTCAACCATTATCACGTTGTTTTTACAATATGCAATTACTACATGGATATGACCACCTTAATTGGTCATAGAGCATACATCTAACACACATGTCATATTACCAACAATGCATGGCAAACAAACATAATCACATCATAAACACTAGACATAACATGAATAGCTAGATTTACAAACCGTAATCAATATGAGCCACATCTCATGGCCATATACATATAATTTAATATAAGCCAATACATTTGGCCAAAGCATACTAACACATGTCATAAAAATAGATCCCTATACATGCCACTCACATGAAGGTTTCTAACATATGCTTCATTATTCCAAAGGTGGTGACTTGATAGTGTGATGCTGCCTCCGACGATCTCCAACCCAGAGCTAACCTGACAAGCTAAAAGAAATGGAAAGGAGGGAGTAAGCTTCATGCTTAATGAGTCCATATGAAAATAATAAGCAATTTTTCAATATGCTTCCACCAATTCTTACAACTTGGTCTCAATGTAATACTACCATAATTGCCTTTTTACCTATGTTCAGGTCAAGCTGTTTTCTCGAGTCACAGTCACTAAATTATTTATATATAGAGTTACAGAACTCCAAATTAAGATTCGATAATTTTTCAAGAAAGTATAATAAAATATATTCTTACCTTTAAATTTTCATAATTTTTGGTTTAGCCAATTAGTACATTTTATTCTTTAAAGTTAACCCTTTTTCGCGGTCAGACAGTTCCGACCCCTCTTCACTAAAAATTAATTATCTCCTAATACAAGACTGGGATGATGTTCTCGTCTATTTCTCTTGAAAATAAACTCATTACAAATTTTAAGAATATAAATTATAACCCATAAATATTTTTTTTACAATTTTCAATGATTTTCTCAAATTAGAACAGGGGATTTTGAAATCATTCTGACTCTGTCTAACAACAATTTAAATATTTCATAATATGAAACTCCTTTGCTTACACAGGTTCTTCTATGTGAAAGCACACTCATTAATATTTAATTTAATATTTTATTCAGTCTCTAACTCAATTTTTACAATTTTTGGTGGATTTTCAAAGTTGGACTACGGCTACTGTCCAAAACTATTTTAGTGTAAATTAATGATACTAGTTTATCACATCTTATTAATTCATTTTCACCACATTGGTAAAGATACATATTTACACATCATAAGTATAGACCTATAATCACAATGTCATCACAAAATCATTCTCATAGGCATGAATTACCTATTTACAGCTTCACCAAATGTGCATCATAAACTGAAATCATTTCCCATGAGCTTGGCATACATACCTGTGTTACTCAACATGCTCATTTTCATTCCTTACTAATCATACAACATGAATTGAATTCACATCTCATCAATTTCATGTAAGTCCTTGTACCACTCACCACACAGTCATAAGTTCTATCATTTCGATATAAACTGTAAATCTCCCGTTGAACTATTTGGAATACTACAGGATATTCAATAGCCCCCAAACATGGGATAAGATGCCGACGCCATGTCCCAGACATGGTCTTACACTGGCTAGCACATCAAATTCGATGCCATGTCCCAAAAAGGTCTTACACTAGCTTTCATATATCGAGGCTGATGCCATGTCCCAGACATGTCTTACACTGGCTCTCATATATCGGTGTCGATGCCATGTCCCAGACAGGTCTTACACTGACACACAACAAGCTGATGCCATGTCCCAGACAGGTCTTACACTAGCTTGTATATCTCGAGGCCGATGCATGTCTCATACATGTCTTACACTAGCTCTCGTCTCAATGCCGATGCATGTCCCAGACATGTCTTACACTGGCTCTCATAATGTGGCTGATGCATGTCTCAAACATGTCTTACACTAGCACACATATCACCCAATGTCATGGCATGAATATCCAAATCTATTCCTAATGTTCAACCGGGAGTCTTTATTACATTAATTTCTCAACATGCGTACTCATATTCACAATCAAAACAATTTATGCAATATTAATTCAATCACACATCATAACAATATAGTTGCATTATTAACATACAACTTACTTATTTCAATGAAATGTCATATTCCATCAACATATAATTAAATACAATCATAGCAAAATAGATTTCAAGTAAATTAACAATAACATGGATAACATGTTTATTTAGTTACACAGACTTACCTCGAATGCAATTTTGGCTAATTATTCCCTTCTTGTCCATAACCTCGTACTTTCTCGATTTAAGCCCGAATCTCGATTTTCTTGATCTAACATGATTAAATTCACTCATTTAATCATTACATTAATTAAGACATTCTATAATTTATAATTTGGAAAAATGACTGTTTTGCCCTTAGACTTTACAAAAATTACAATTTTGCCTTTAGGCTCGTAAATTGATTTTTATTGAATTTCTTCCTTTACCAAGCCTAGTCAAATTCTTTTTATAACTATAACAACTCGAAATTTCAATTATTTCACACATTTACAACTTATTTTACAACTTTACAAAATAACCCTTTTTAGGTGTTTTTCATGAACACCACTTCACAAAAGTTGTTTATTTAACAACCAAGATTCATTTTCTTCCATAAAAATTCAGAAAACAACATGAATACTCTCATGGAAAAACCCTAGACTTTCAATCATTCTGCAAAATAGTCCCCTAATTAGCTAGTTTATGCTACAAGCTTAGGTCCCAAAAGTACAAAAATTATGAAGAAAGACCATTAAAATCACTTACTTGCAAGGGTGAAGAGTGGCTGCAAATTTCAAGCTTTCCAAACCCTTATTTTTCTGGTATTTTTGGTGGAGAGAATGAAGGTGAAAAGTTGATATCACTTTCTCTTTATTTTATTTTATTTCTAGTCAAACAAGTCACCAATTTCACCTAACCTTTGAAAATTTTCATCCCTTTGTCTCTATGGCCGGCCACCACTAATTTAAAGGCCTATTTTCACTTTAGAGACCCCCAATTATGATTCTCTAGCTATTTAACACATTTGACTAGCAAAACAAAACTTTTGCACCGTATGCGATTTAGTCCTTTTTCGTAATTAAGCTCACAATCGCTAAAATTAATTCACCAAAATTTTTATGCACTTATATAATCATGCTATGACACATAAAATAATATTTAAAAATAATTTCTCTGGCCTCAGAATAGTGGTCTCGAAACCACTATTCCGACTAGGCTTAAAATCAGACTGTTACATGTTAAGCCCAAATTTACAAGCCCAAACGGCCCAAAAACCTAAACTAGTTTTAGAATAGCCAGAAACCTTAGGGTTTCTAGCACCGCTACTCGATCATGCCGCCCAAGGCTCCTTGTCCCGAGGCCTGTCGCACCCTTACCGCCATTTTACCAAAATGGCAAGGGCGTCCTTCTCTCGTTACCATTAACTCCACCGCTCTGCAAAAACAGAAAGAAAGAGGATAAAACAATAGAAGGAAACAGTGGCTAAACAGTAGATGGCAGAAACAGCGAAAGAAAAATAAAAATAATATGTAATGTTCGGTTATAAAAGCCGGATTCTAAATGTAATTCTTTTTACAGAACAAAAAAGAAGCAATAAAAACAAAAAAAAAACTTCGAAAGTGATTTTTTTATCTACTATTTTTTTTAAAAAAAAGGTATATAATAAATAGAAAATTTTTTACCTGAACGTCGCTTCGTATTCTACGGTGGGGGTGGCTGAGGATATCATCTCTAATGAAAGACGGCTACTTTTGGCACAGGGCCTCAGAATCGGATCGATTTGCTTGAGGACCATGTCGGAGAGGAAGGTGTGGGAAGCTCGCCAAAATACGGAGAAACCGTAAAGGTTTTTTTATTTTTTTTATTTTCAAATTATTTTTTTTATTTTCAAAGGGCTTTAGGTGATATTGACCCTAGATTTAGGCTCAATAAGCCGAAACGGCCAAAAGGGGGCATTTTATATTTTTCGGCCACAGGGAACGACGAAGCCCGTCGCCGGGGCCGATGGCCGTTGTGTGGGCTCGTCGGACCTAATGGCCGGCCTAAGGAGGCTATTGAGAGAAAAAAAATGGGTTTTTATCTTTTTTTTAGAAAGGGGTTTGAAATGTTTGTTTTTTTTGGTATTTATAAGGCCCTTACTCGACATCGTTTGGAGTTGGCCTTAGAAGCCCCAAAATGGCATCGTTTTGAAGCACAACCCGAGACTTGACCCGGATGCCAACAGGATTCACGTGTTTTCTTGAAAAAATGGCTAATTGCTACTTTAATCCATCCACTTTTTTATATATTTCAATTTCATCCCATAACTTAGTATTTTTGCTTCTATTTTTACCTCTTTTTTTGTGATTTAATCCCTCGTCCACTATGGACCCAAATTGGGAAGGACACGTGTGATGTGGATGGGATAATGCCCTTTTTGGTCCCTTTTCATTTTCACATTTTAATTTAAGTCCTTTATTTCCTTTTTTTAGATATCAGATTTTGTCAAACTTTTAATCTGGTCCTTTATGCCCCTTTCTTTATTTATTTCGCGATTTATGGTTTAAATTTTTCTTAACTTTCAATTTAATCCCTAATTCGGTTAATTTAGGCTTTTATTTATTATGCCATTTATTTCAGTGTTTAAATTTACGTTATTTACGTTTCCTTTCGTTTATACATTTTATTTTTATTTTACCTTCATCATTATTATTATCATTATCTTGTTTATTTATATTTTTAATAATCATGATATGATTAGTGCTATTATTATTATAAACTGATATTCTCATTACTATTATCGTTGCACTATTATCATCATTTATCAACATGTTTTTATTTATTTTATTTTATCTTGTCCGATCCTTTTGTTTATTTACCCAATATCGTCCTTCCATTTTTACCTAAATGGATATTTCATTTTATTTTACTATCATCATTTCATGTATTATATTACAAAATATTCATTCATTTTTGTTAAAAATACACATCGTTTTAAAAAAGGGGTCATCTTTGTTTTATATAACGTGTAAAATATTCAAAACCGAGTCAATGTTCATTGTTTTGGGATTTGAAGAAGTCGTGCTCCTAACTTACAGAGTATGGCATCTTTCTAAAACTGAGATAGTCGAATGTCTATTCTAAAATGAATAAAAAAACGAGTTTTAAGTAACGATCAAATGGCGATTATTCTCGTTTTTGAGAATTTAGGGCATTGTGTCCTAATTTACGGGATATGATCCTTTCTTCTCAATTAACCTGAAATAAGTCCTTTTCGTGAAAATTAATTTAGTTGGGTAATGTCTTAATACACAAAAGAATCATGTTTTAAACTCTCTTCAAATCTTCAATTCTCGACACTAAGACATCGAGTAATCTACTAGGTACCAATTTTGGGCATCATGAGGGTGTTAATCCTTCCTCATGCATAACCGACTCCCGAACTCATCTCCTGGATTTTGTAGACCAAAAAGTATTGTTTTAATAAGTCCAACATTTTACTAAAATAAGTTTTGAGGTGATCCAATCACATCTAAATAAAAAGAATTGGTGGCGACTCCCATTTTAATTTTTTTTTTAAAATAAAAAGTCGATTCCCAAAAAAGATTTTGACAAACATGTTATAAAATTATCAAATAAAAATATATAAAATATATCTTATTTTCGCTCACCTTATCATTCAATGCAATATAAATAAATGAAACTTACTTAAGTGCTCCATTCAGACACAACTTGTGTATTTACTTAATAATTATTTAATCAAATATTTTAGTCACATTAAAATAATTTATCATATTGAAATGCATCTTTATTTTTAATTTATAATTTGTTTCATTCCAAAAATATTAAACAACATGATTTCAATTCAAATTTCGAATTTAATTATTAAATTCAAAGTAACAAAATTAACATTAGATATTTAACCTAGAGATTTATTTTCTTTATTTAAACGTTTATGATTTTATACAAGTGTTGGTGTTAAATGCAATTGACTTAAAACTTTTATAATAATTTTTTAACATTTATCCAAAACCCCATTTCTTGTATAATTTTATTTAAAAAAAATATGTATTTCCTAATTTTATTTTTCATAGTAGCATAATTTAGTTATCATTCATTTCAGTTTCCACGTGGAATTTGCTACGCCCATGAATCAAAAGGAAATTTCTCAGTCCTCACCAACCAAAATTATTTCGAAAGTGTTCAATTGCAGTTAAATAAAAAGCCGAAATACAGTACTGTACACGGAACTGAAGCCGAAGTTACCAAAGAGCCCAAGAGACCTTTTAATAAATGGCAACAAGTGGAGGGCATTATCGGTAAGAAAAGTGAAACTTCGAGAAGCCGACATTATAAAGTCGGTCTTTCCTCAACTTTTCTCACGCTATATATACCTAGCTCGTCCTCTATATTTCCAGAGATCTGAGAAATCCTAGCTGTAGCCGCCTCGGTTACGCGTTTTGCTTTCTTGAAGAGTAAGATATTAAAAAAGCTTCTAGATCTATAAGTTCTACGGATACTGAGCTATCTTTTCTTTACTGATTCTTAGTTTTCTTGAGGAAGTTCTTGGGATTTCGAAAAGAAAGTTCTTGGGATTTCGAAAAGAAAATAGCTGATAATGTCGCGGTGTTTTCCTTATCAACGTCCGGCGGGGTATTTAAGAGAGGGATTGATCGAATCGATTAAGGTTCGTTGGGCAAAAGTATTTGGTTTTCACTTTCGTTGCTCAACTGCATGCGTTTGTGATACTTGATTATGATTTTATATTTGTGTATTTGTAGAGTTTGTAAAAACTGAAATATGACATGAACCGCTTTAATTACTGTTGTTAATATAGCTTTGTAATTATGAACAACGAGGATCTGTGCAAAGAACTATGGTAGTTATTCAAATATATTAATGAACCTTTTTGGGTTTACGGTTTTTTAAAAGAACTTCTGGGTTCCTTTTTAAAGTTTGGTGCTTGATTTTGATTTGATTATGTAAATGAATGAAAAGCTTGGTAATTCGTGTCTGTTTAGAGGAGTGGGAAAGTCTGATTGATCTTGATAGAACCCTAAACCAATGTGAAATTACCCCCTTCCCGCCAAACTTTAATTTTTTGGAAGCAATCGTGATCTTTTGGTCTTCCATATCCGCCTGTCTAAATTTCATATTGTGTTGTGCAATAAAGCTTGAGAGAGAAAAGGTTTTGCCAAAAACAGAACAGAAAATACATAAGGAGAGGGAGAAGGAGAAAAAGAAGAAAAGGAAAGAGAAGGATAAAACTCAAGGTGCCATCAAGAAACTTAAGAAGCTTGAGGATGTTCTAGATGCATATAAAGATGACCAATTGGAGAGAAGTGACCTTACTGAAGAACATGAGCCGCCAGTTTGCTACATATCTGATGGCAGCCAAAACAGTCACAAGAGGAAAAGGGATACTGCTTCCTATAGTGAATGCAGTGTGGATGGTGAGTTGTGTTCTTTATTGTATTAGATGGGCTAAATTTGCCTATTGCTGTAGTTTCTTGGAGGGATGTAGATATTGATTGTATGTTGTGTACATGTATAGGAAACATTATAAAGATTAGATTTTCCTTGAAAAAGCCCCGGGCATCTGATGCATCAATCAGCAGCGAAGAACCAGCCTGCTCTAGTTCTGGTAGGACAGATTCAATTCAAGAGCCAAATTGTACCATTGCTTCTGTGCCTGAACTGAAACTGCAGCATGATGATGGAAGGAAGGAGCAAGGCTCCTCTTCTTCTGGAACATTGCTGAAGGCTGCATTGCAGTATAAAACCTTCATTGAGGATTGGATGCCACCTCTTCTCGAAGCTGAGCTGAATAATGATGGTGATGAAGACTGGCTTCTAACTAAGAAGCAGCTAGGGAAACCCGCGGCCAAAAGACCTGATGACAATGACCATACATGTGTTGCGAGTGCAAGTTTGCACCCGAGTGCACATTTTCTTCCGGCAGCTGAGATTTATGCACTGCCTTATACAGTTCCATTTTGATTCCGCTTAGTGGAGGGGCTGTCTTTTTGTTCTCCCCTGCAAAGAGCGGCTTCGTGGCGGGATTGGGTTTGGGTGGCGAATTCTAACTTGTACAGTCTTGAGAATTTACTAATAGAAACAAGAGAAATTTTTGCAATTTTTTCTTCGTATATTTGAATTGTCTTATATTCAATATCCATTTCCATTTACTTGAATCGTATCTTAAATAAGTTCTGGTTGATGAATAAGCCAAACATTTATAAGTTGTGGATCTTTTGAAAGTGACTTATAACGATTAGCATTGGCCTTTTCTAAGGTATTCCTTCAGCATTAAACGACGCTTCTTGCCAGTTTTACATCTCCTTATGCTATAACTGCATTTGGATGTTGAATTATCATCATCACTAAATGGAACTGAAAGATAGGCATATAGTTTACGATGGCCATCATCTTCCTGGTTATTTGGCACCTCCATATATGTGGCATGTAAATTGTAGCCCTCTGTTGGCTCCTGCTCTCCTCGCAATATTTGTAGTATCTGTATACAGGTAGGAATAAGTAGGAATAGTTTTTAAGCACCAGAGAGCACAAACTGAATCGACCTTAACTAGGACGGTGAAATGATTGATGTAAAATATATGTCAAGCTAGCATGGCTTTTGGGGGACTGTCAACCACCATAATAAGCCCATTGTGAACCTAACTGCTATGAACAAGTAGGTATTAGCTTGGAAGAATGTCTACCTGGCTCGATTTTGGACGGTGTATATCTGATTGATTGAGGCAGAGGGTGGCAGCGAGAACCATTCTATGCAGTTGTGCGACATCGAAATCTCCATCTAATGCTGGATCCACTAATGCTGAGAGATCCCTTCTTTCTAATAATGCCTTAGCCTGTGTCAGACCATAATTTTGTCATTTAACCACCTATGGACATATCTCTCTGAAGTTACATCTTCAACTGGTGACAAATGAGTAAAAGTATAAATTCTCACCCACTGGACCAAGCTCTCTTGTTTTTCCATAGCTTTTGAGCTTATGGGTCTTCTTCCTGATAGCAATTCTAAAAGCACGATGCCGAAGGAGTATACATCGATCTTATCACTGACCCTTCCTTCCATGAAATATTCAGGAGCTATATATCCGAAGGTTCCTACCGCATTGCTGTCAATCATGTTGGTTGCATCCATTGGTCCCAAGATGGCTAGCCCAAAATCAGATAACTGCAAGGATAAAATGAAAAAAGAAAAAAAGCGATCACTCTTTGCATTATTACAAGTTACAGCACTGTGTAGTTCACTAACTTCATTTCAAGTTCATCTTTTCTTAATCTTGTGATGGGATCCTGAAATGTAGCTTCAGAAGAGTTTTCATATAAAACAATATGTTGAATTCCACTATTAACATTAATAAAGGAAGAAATGAGGGGAAAAAAGGGTACCTGTGGCTGAAAATCATCAGAGAGAAGAATATTGGAGGATTTTACATCTCTGTGAATAACATGTGGATAGCATTCGTTATGCAGGTATTTTAGAGCCTCAGCAACTGCTGTGGCCATTTTAAACCTGACCTCCCACGGCAACACAGATCTCTTGTTTTGACCTGTTGCGGTTAAAAAAAGATAATGAAACTAGTAATCCGCTGTATATTTTTTTATCTTACGAAAAGCATAAGCAAACCTTTAGAATCATGGAGGATTAATTACCATGGAGAATCTCCTCTAAACTCCCTGCCGGAAAGAAGTCATAGACTGAGATGAGATGGCCATTTTCAACACAAACTCCAATTAGAGGCGTGATATGCTTATGTCTCAACGAAGAAACAATATCAACTTCCAAGGAGAAGTCACTCCAAGCTTCTTTGTATGATTTTAGAATTTTAACAGCCACTGGCTTGCCACTTGGAAGAAACCCTTTGTATACATTGCTGCATCCTCCCTCTCCAATCAAGTTTTCTGTGAGAATACCGAACCAATAAAAGATTTCAAAAATAAGAACAAAAGCTGTGTGTCTCTAAGCCTTTGAAGTTATATATATATATCAAATGGCAAAAGAAGCTTGACTTGAAAAATAACCTGGAGAGAATCCAGAAGTTGCTTGCTTAAGCTCCCTGAGCCTGAACTGCTTGCAACGAAGCTCCAAGTCATTCGGCATCTTTCTTAGTGCTGGTAAAGATTTTTCTATTCCTACATGATTGTCCTCTTCCTTTGATTGAATAGCTGTGTTCATCACCCTCTCAACCATTGGCAATGGCATTTTTGTATCTTCAAATTCTGAACAAGAATCTGAAGTAGTGCAAGCTGTAATGCGAAGAAGAGGCCAACCAGGCTTTGATTTTGGTTCCAAATCTTTCATGTTCGAAGAAACTGAATCTTCTGCATTGCATTCAGCCTTGTGATTCTCAATACAAGAATCATTAATATTTCTTTTGGCATTGATGCTGGTCTGATTCGAATGCAAAGCAATCAGGTCGACAACAGTGGTACCTCGATTAGGCAGGCCCATTACCCATTCCACAACAGACGTATCCCTGTCTTCATGTTTCTTGAACTCTTGGTTTGCAGGAGATTTTCTTCGAAGTAAAGGCCACCCAAGACATGGTTCCGGCAGTTCTCTTCGGATTATAGATATGGAATTCAAGAGAACAGTCTTGCCATTATGATTGGGAATAGAATTGTCTTCTTGCAGGCCTCCGATATCATCACTTGCTACATCGGAGATCGTCCGATATACAGGAGATTCAGCTTCTTCAGACCCTGGTTCCTGATCTGCATATCTCAAGCTAGCACTGATGTTATTGAGATACAATTGAGACGTCAAATTTAACCTGAAGCCTACAAAAACTGATCGAAATTAGAGAACTACTCTTAACAATTCAAAGGGTTCTGACACGTCTCTTCGGCTCAAACCTTGTAAATGGTGAACTGCAAGTATTTCCAAGATGATCTCTCGCTTGTCAACTCCCAGAAGAGCACTAATTGGCAGCAATCGCTTTACGCTACAGCTGGCATTTGACATCCACCTCCTGAAAAAAAATTGTGCTTTAATATCAAAGGAAAGAAAACCAGGATCGCATATGGTTATCAGTTATTAACTTCAATTAAATTGAAGTCAATTTACCAGAGAGTCTCCTCTGGGTTTCTTCTTACAAATACAGCCATGGCAGCACAACGCTTAGCTATCTTCTTTATAACCTTTCCCCTTGAACTTGTTTGTGAACTTGTGTAGCTAAGATTGTACTGGAATTCAATCAATAAAACGATTAATGAATTTGTTCCTTTGAAGAAAACAATGCATCAATAAAACGATTAATGAATTTGTTCCTTTGAAGAAAACAATGTTAAAAGGAGAAATTGATGACAAAGGAAATACCCTTTTCACTCTATTGAATTCCCTGCGAGTTTTCCTGCATTCTTTTGTCATCCTGGCCCTAAGCAAATTAAGGTCTAAAAAGCCATCAATCAATTAGAAAAGAAAAAAAAAGTAGATAATTTTATACGGTTTCTGGGACAGAATAAAAAAGTTGGCAGTACCTGTATCAGAAAATACATAAATTGAGACCAAATCCTTTGGAAACAGTGCTGATTTTACAAGCTCGCCATGATGAGCAACCTGCTTGCTGCTTGCTGTAATTTCCTTCTTAATCACCATCGTTGTCCAAACCCAGTGTTCTTAAACGTTCCTTTTTTCCAATTCAAAGAGTTGAACAAATACTAAAATTTATATAAACCCAGCGAAATTTCTCACAGATTTCCTTATTTCATCAAGAAGACAAAGGAACAGTGAAGAGTGAGATGAAAGATGAAGAATATTCATTCGTGAAAAAACAATTAAAAAAAAAGTGAAAGAATTAGGCAATGTGGGTAAATAAGCTGATCAACGAAACAATGTGAAACAAAGATGACCACGACACATATCTATTCATAGTTTTAACCTTTGACCTATGGTTTTTATCGAATAATTCCTATTCAACATATACCGGATTAATATTGGGAAATAATTATGAAATTATTATCTTGTAATACATATTCGTTCGACGCTAACAAATTAATAATAAAAATGATATCATGTTTTGTTTTTTGAACTTTTAATAATCAAAGGGCAGCCATCTTCACCAGCCGAAGCAATTGCGCCAACTTTATCTGATTAGTCAGAATGCGACTTAAATCTAACGTGGAATAGAATCTTCTTCTTTTTTTCTTTTTTTTTTTGGTGGTTGAAAGTCAACAAGCCCTCCACTTTGACCTAAATGAGATATTACCATAGGCTATGGCAGCGTGTAATCACCCTACCTGCTACATATTTTTGAAGTGACTAAAAAAGGAATAATACTTGATTTTGTTTATTCATATTTAGTTGGCCTCTGAATTTGTATTTCACCAATCAGGTCGGTATTTCTATACTAATACTATTAGTTTTTATTGATATGACACTGTTAGTCAATCCAGTGATACCATGTGACAACCTCTCAAAACATTATATTGCGAATATAATTTAAAATTTATATTTATATTTTTCATGTATCATATCGGCACATTTTCATGATCTTAATGTAAAGATACCAACCTAATTAATAAAATATAAATTTAAAGACCAACTAAATAAAAAAATTTAATAACCAATTAAATATAAATGAACAAAGTTACGAACCAAATTGTAAACTATCCCTAAAAAAGAGGTGAATACTAATACATAGAACCCAGGAAGTTTCTGAATTTGTTATGAATTCACATTTCACTATTGAAGAAAAAAGAGATTATTATTATTCTAAGAAATTCAACTCTTATGGTTATTGGTTAGTGGTAGTTTTGACCATGTTGAAAGCAAAATAAAATACATAATATACTTTAGGAAGTGATCATTTGTTTTGTTTATACTTACAAGAAATTCAACTTTAGGAAGCAATCATGTGTCTTATTTATTTATGAGATAAATATTGAAATTATATATGAAATTTGATTTTATATAATTTTATATATTAAATTTTGATTTGATTTAATTTTTAGAAATTATTACAACACAATCAAATTAGCATCATTTTACATTGATATATTGCATACACAAATTATTATGTTAATCTAAAATGAAAATAAATGTATATATTTATTTCTTTAAATGTGTACAACTAAATCAAAATTAAAGTTTCATATATATATATATATGAATCAATTTAAGTTTCATGTGTATAATTACACCAAATCAAAGTTCATGTATGAATTTGATATTTATCCTTTTTATTTATTTGGTATTAATTAAGGGCGTATGACCATTTTTAAATTTTGTGGTGCTGAAAAAAATCATCTCTTATTAGTGTATCTATAACGTATTTAGATCAAATAAATATAACTTCAACTTTTAAAATTAATTTATTTTTATATTGATGTAATTCTATCCTTCTTCACAGTGTAGAGTTTGAGTTAAAATTAAATTAACCAATCCAATAGAATTAGTTCAGTTAATCAATCAACTCCGAAATTAGTTTGGTCAGAGATTGATTAAAGAATTAAATAAACAATTATCAATCAATTTAGTTTGAAAATGATTAATTAACTCAACTAATCACTTAATCAAAATTATTAATAATAAATAATAAATTATATATAGAAAGATTAAATTCAAATTGCATATGACAGGGGCGAAAGAAAAATATTCAGGCTTTGCTTCGGTAGAGTGTAAAGAAAATTAGAAGAGTAAAAAATTGAAGGGGTAAAAAATTAGAAAAATGGAAATTTTAATTTTTCTTCATGGGTGTATTTGGTAGAAGAGATGGAAAAGTGAAAAGAACATTTTTTTCTCTCTCAATTGCTTAATAAAGTTGAAAAATGGAAAGACAAAAAAATAAAATATTTAAAAAATACATAATTTTGAATTAATACACATTTCTCTCATTTTCTCTCTTCTTGTCGTTTCAATTTAAAAAATTGAATTTTATGCATTAGAATTAAAAATGATAATCTTTTTTTTCCTTCTCTTTTTTCTTTCCAATCAAGCACGCTCAAAATTTATTTTATTTTTACTATTCTACCCTTTTCTCCTATTCCTCTACTTTTCCACCCAACCAAACACATTCTAAAAATTTTAGAAAGGAAATTTACACAAAAAACCCCTCAAACTCAAACTTAAAACTTTAACACTATAATTTTAATTTGATAAATTAAAATTTTAATTAATTATTTTTGCAAAAATATGTTTTAAAATTTTTGATTAATTCAAATAATTTAATTTTATTAATAATCCAACCATTCATTTCCCAACTCCTTGAAATGGCAGACAATTTTAATTTAAAATAATTTTAATATTTTTAAAAGGTATAATAATGTATTTGATCCTCTAACTTAAAAAAAATATTATTTTAACTATTCATTTAATTTTTCACCACTTTTAGCTTTTGAACTTCTATCGTTTGTCAAATCACTTTAAAATGGATGAAAAAGTTAACATTTATTAACTTTGTTAATGTGGCATCCATGTGGCAATCCCATGTGTATGCCGCATTAGCAATTAATTAATTTTTTAAAAATTTAAAAATATATTTTTTGTTATAAAATAAAGAAAGATGGAGAGAATAAAGAAAAAAGAAAATATGAAAGCAACAAATAATGAACTTTATTGATCAAAAGGAATGATAATAATGCTTCATCAGAGTCTCTATTTTTAAGGATAAGAAGTACAAAAGAAATAGAGGTCTAATTTTAGTAACTATTTAAAGTATATCAAAACTTTATCTTTATCATGATGGACATCTACTTAATAAGATATTCATAACACTCCCCCTTGGATGTCCATTGGAAGATAATGTGCCTCGTTAAAACCTTATTAGGAAAAAAACTCTGTGGGATAAAAAACCTAATGAAGGAAAAATAGTATACAATCTTCTATTACAAGCTGCCTTGTTAAAAACCTTTACCAGGAAAACCCAATGGACAAAACCTTGATTAAAGGAAAAGAGTACAACTTGTTTTTAGACTCCCCCTAATGGCAACATTACATTACATCTTTGAGTCGACGCATTCCAATCTTGTGTAGTAGTCTTTCAAATATTGAAGTTGGCAATACCTTAGTAAAAAGATCTGCTAAATTCTTACTAGAACGAATTTGTTGAACATTTATATCACCTCTTTTCTCAAGATCATGGGTGAAGAATAATTTTGGTGAAATATATTTCGTTTTGTCACTTTTGATATAGTCACCCTTCAATTGAGCTATGCATGCTGCATTATCTTCATATAAGATAGTTGGCATCTTTTCCTGTAAAGGAAAATTACATATCTTCTAGATATGTTGGGTCAATAACCTTAGCCAAACACACTTTCGACTTACCTCATGCATTGCAATTATTTCTGCATGATTTGAAGAAGCAGCAACTAATGTTTGCTTTGTTGAAAGCCATGATATGGCAATATCCCCACATGTAAATAAATATCCTATTTGAGATCGATCTTTATGTGGATTCGACAAGTATCTAGCATCAGCATAGCCAACTAATAGGGATTTTGAATCATTTGAATAAAATAACCCCATATCAGTAGTCCCTCTAAGATATCTAAATACATGTTTAATTCCATTCCAATGTCTACGTGTTGGAGAAGAATTGGATCTTGCTAACAAGTTTACAGCGAAAGCTATATCAGGTCTTGTGTTGTTTGCAAGATACATCTATGCCCCTATGGCACTTAAATATGGTACCTCGGGACCAAGAAACTCTTCACCATCCTCGTAAGGATGAAATTGATCTTTATTCACATCTAACAATCGTACAATCATCGGAGTACTTAATGGGTATGCTTTATCCATGTAAAATTTCTTTAATATCTTTTCCATATAAGTTGATTGATGAACATGAATTCCATCTTTTACATGCTCGATTTGTAAGCCAAGAAAAAACTTTGTTTTTCCAAGATCTTTCATCTCAAATTCTTTCTTTAAATAATTTACTGTATTTTGGAGCTCTTCAGGAGTTCCAATAATGTTTAGATCATCAACATAAACAACAATTATCACAAAATTTGATTCAAACCTTTTTATAAAGACACATGAACAAATTGGATCGTTTTTGTAACCTTCTTTTAACAAGTATTCACTAAGACGATTGTAACACCCCTTACCCATGTCCGATGCCGGAACAGGGTATGAGACATTACCGAACTTAAACATACACATTCATGCAAAAATCGGGTCATAAAATCTCTTTTAATTCAAAACCTTTCAAACACATGCATGTCGTCCCTTATTTGGGTCTACGAAGCCCAAAACATTCATCAGAATTGATTCGGGACTAAACCGAAAACTTTGAAAAGTTTCAAGAAAACTTAAGAAAATTTTCCATGAAACAGGGTCACACGCCCGTGTGGACATAGGGACACGCCCGTGTGCCTTTGGCACGCCCATGTCCTCAGACCGTGTAACTCTCTATTTATGATGTCAGCATGTACATCGAACCACACAGTCGGGCTACACGCCCGTGTCTCCAGGCCGTGTCCCTCACACGGTTGAGACACACAGCTGTGTCTCAGCCTGTGTGGTCAACACTTTGGCTATTTTCCAAGCCTTCATGTTACCTATAATATCTTACAACCTTATGCACATCAAAATCACAAATCATGGCATCATTTTAGTGATTAAACACTCTTTATTAAGATATATCCTTAACATTAACAAGTCCTCTTACAAGTAATGCATCTACTCATGCAATACCAAGTTTAGATTCCTTACTTCACATTCATAAGACTGGTCATTTTGATGACCATTTTTACCATTATACTATGGTTACCAACTTATCCATAAAGCACTCATGTTCAATTATTATCACGTTGTGTATATAACGTACAATTACTACATGGCTATGACCACCTCAATTGGTTATAAAGCATACATCCAATACATATGTCATATTACTAACCATGCATGGCAAACAAACATAATCACATTATAAACATTAGACATGACATGAATAGTTAGGCTTACAAGCCATAATTAATATGAGCCACATCTCATGGCCATATGCATATAACTCAATATAAGCCAACACATTTGGCCAAAGAAAAATAATGCATGCCAATCAACTAGATCCCTATACATGCCACTCACTTGAAAATTTCTAATATATACTTCATTTTTTCCAAAGGTAGCGACTTGATAGTGTGATGCTGCCTCCGACGATCTCCAACTCCGAGCTAACCTGAAAACACTAGAGGAAAGGAAAGGAATGGAGTAAGCTTTATAGCTTAGTAAGACCGTATGAAAATAATAAGTAACTTATCAACTTGCTTCTCACGGTAATACAACCCTATTTGCATTTTTACTCATGTTCCAATCAAGCTATTTTCTCGAGTCACTATCACTAAATTATTTATATCTGGAGCTACGAAACTCAAAATTAACTTCCGCTAATTTTTCCTGAAACTAAACTCACATATCTTCTTACCATAAAATTTTCAAAATTTTTGGTTTGGCCAATTAGTACAGTTTATTCCTTAAATTTACCATTTTTTGTTGTCTGATAGTTCTAACCCCTCTTCACTAAAAATTAATTATCTCATGGTACGGGACTCAAATGATGTTCCCATCTATTTTTCTTAAAAATAGACTCATTAATAATTCTAAGCATATAAATTATAACTCATAACTATTTTATTAGAATTTTCAATGATATTCTCAAATCAGAACAGGATATTTTGAAGTCATTCTAACTCTGTCTCACAACAATTTAAATATTTTATAATATGAAACTCTTTTGCTTACACCGTTTCTTCTATATGAAATTAGACTCATTAGGATTTAATTTCATATTTTATTCAGCCTCTAACTCAATTTCCATAATTTTTGGTGGACTTTCAAAGTCGGACTATGGCTGCTGTCCAAAACTGTTTTAGTGTAAATTAATGATACTAAGTTTATCACACCATATTAATTCACTTTTGCCACATTGGTAAGGTTACATATTCATACATCATAAGTATAGACCTATATCACAAGGTCATCACAAAATCATTCTCATAAGCATGAATCACCTATTTACATCTTCACTAAAGGTGCATCATAAACTGAAATCATTTCTCATGAGCTTGGCATACATACATGTGTTATTCAACATGCGCATTTTCATTTCTTACTAATCATATAACATGAATAGAATTCACATCTCATCAATTTAATGTAAGTACTTGTACCACTCACAATATGGTCATAACCTTTCTTGTTTAGCTTAAACCATAACTCTCACTGTTGAACCATTCGGAAAGCTATCGAATATTCACTAAGCCTCAAACATAAGGTATAATGCTGATGCCATGTCCCAGACATGGTCTTACACTGGCTCATCCATCAAGTTGATGCCATGTTGCAGACATTGTCTTACACTGACTATCGAAATCGAGGCTGACGTCATGTCCTAGGAATGGTCTTACACTAGCTCTCACATAGCCATATCGATGCCATGTCCTAGACATGGTCTTACACTGACACATCTCGTAGTCGATGCATGTCCCAGACATGTCTTACACTGGCTTACATCTCGAGGCCGATGTATGTCCCAGACATGTCTTACACTAGCACTCGTCTGAATGCCGATGCCATATCCCAGACATGGTCTTACACTAGCTCACAATAACCCATACGTCATGGCATGAATATCCGATTTATTCCCTATGGTTCAAAAGGGAATTATACTATCTCAATTATCATTATGCATTCTCATTTCCACAATCAAACATTTCATGCTATATCAATTCAACACATAATAATAATAATGTAATTGTATTATTTACATACAACTTACTCGTTTCAATAGAATATCATATTCCATCAAATCTCCAAGCATTCAATCAACACATAAACGCCATTTACATTTGACATCACTTTCTCCTATACAATATCATCAACATAAACTTTAGTATAATCATGACAAGATAGATTTTCAAGTATAATAACAATAGCATAAATATCATGCTCATTTAATCACACGGACTTACCTCAAATGAAATTTCGACTAATTATTCTCTTTTTGTCTTTAACTACGCCCTTTCTCGATTTAAGCCCAAATCTCGATTTTTATTGATCTAAAATGATGAAATTCACTCATTTAATTAATGTACTAATCATTTCAGACCTAAAACATATTTTGGAAAAATTCACATTTTGCCCCTAAACTTTTGCATAATTACGAATTTACCCCAAGGCTCGGAAATTGAAATTTATTAGATTACTATAAGATTTAATACATGTTGAACATTTTTCTCTTCTATGGAAACCTCAAATTCTCACTATTTCATGCTTTTATAAGCATTAACAACTTTTACTAATTAACCCGTTTTAACCATTTTCAACAGAAATCACTTAACAAAAATCGTTCTCCTAACCTCAAGCATCCTCATTCTACCATTAAACATCAAAATGCACAATTATCTAGCATCGGTCAATTTTTTTAAACTTCATTTTTCATGCAAATAAATGGTAGAAATAGAAAGGTTAAGCTTTTAGGATCTCAAAAATACGAAGAACATTAAAAACGGGGCCCAAATACACTTACAATTGAGCTTTGAAAATCTTGAAACCTAGCCACGGAGTCATGTAAATTTCGGCAGCCATATGAAGAAGATGAGCAGATTTTTGAGCTTTTATTTTGTCTTTTATACCTTAAAACACCCAAATGACCAAAATGCCCTTTTTGTTAACCTTTCAATTTACCCTTCCATGTCTAGTTTTGTCCATACCAAAATATGATGGTCTATTTGACATTTAAAAACCTCTAGTTTAAACCCTCATTTCAAACAAGTGCTTATATTCTAGAACTTATATTTTGCAATTAATGCTATTTAATCCCAATAATAAAATTGGACACTTTATCAATAAAATTTACTTAACAAAATTTGCACACAATCACTCAAACATATCATGGACTCTAAAATAGTCATAAAATAAACATTTTTACTTCAAATTTATGGTCTCGTAACCACTGTTCCGCTTAGGCCCTATTCCAGGTTGTTACAACGATTGTACCACATACGTATAGATTGTTTTAATCTATAAAAACTTTTCTTTAATCTGATCGAACAATTTTCCTGAGAAACTCTATATCCTTCAAGGATCTTAAATCCTTCAGGGATTTTCATATAAATTTCACTATCAAGTATGCCATACAAATAGACTGTAACAACATCCATTAAATGCATGTTAAGTTTTTCACGTATTGCTAGACTAATAAGATACCTAAACGTGATTGCATCCACCACAGGAGAATATGTCTCTTCATAATCAATGTTGGGCCTTTGCGAAAATCCTTGTGCTACAAGTTGTGCTTTATATCTTACAACTTCATTTTTTTCATTTCGTTTTTGCACAAATACCCATTTATATCCTATCTGCTTTACACCTTTAGGTGTTTAGACTACAGGTCCAAAAACCTCACGTTTAGAAAGTGAATTTAATTTTGCTTGAATTGCATCTTTCCATTTTGGCCAATCTTTTCTATTTCTACATTCATCAATAGATTTAAGCTCAGGATCATCATTTTATTTTTCTACTTTAATAGCAACATTATATTCAAAATTGTTGTCGACAACTATATTTTTCCGGTTCCATCTTTTCCCTGAAGTAACATAACTTATCGACATCTCTTCATTATCATCATTTTCAGGTACTTGAATCCCTTCTGGGGTTTTATAATTATAATTAGTTATATCTTTGGCCTCTTCTTGGGAATTTGTCTCCATAATATAATCACCTTGAGTATTTGCTTATTTCCTTTTATGAGGACTTTTATCTTTAGAACCAACCGGTCTTCCACACTTCATGTATGGATTACTTTCTTTTGCACTAACAGTTTGCCTTATTGGGATATCAGTTTGTATTTGAGCATTTTTAGCTAGTATGTGAGATTTTGTAATTCTCTTTATGTCAGTAAATGAATCTGGTAGTTGATTGACGATGTTTTGCAAATGTATGATCCTTTGAACTTCTTGTTTACATTGACTTGTACAAGGATCTAATTGAGATAATGATGATCCATTCCATGTAATTTCTTTTACCAGCTGTATTTTTTCTCCCCCTAATGTTGGGAATATTGTTTCATTAAAGTGACAATCAACAAATATTGCAGTAAATAAATCTCCAATTAGTGGTTCAACATACTTAATTATAGAAGGAGATTCATAACCAATATATATTCTCAACCTCCTCTGAGGACCCATCTTTTTTCGTTGTGGTGGAGCAATTAGAACAATATACTGCACATCTAAAAATTCTAAGATGTGAAATATTTGGCTCCTGACCAAAAGCCAATTGCAATGGGGAGTAATTATTATAACTTGTTGGCCTGATGCGCATAAGTGCTGCTGCATGCAAAATAGCATATCCCCAAGCTGTAATAGGGAGTTTTGTTCTCGTAAGTAATGGCCTAACTATTAGTTGGAGGCGTTTGATAAACGATTCAACTAAACCGTTTTGTGTGTGAACATGAGCTATAGGATGTTCAACTTTTATCCCAATTAACATGCAATAATCATTGAAAGCTTGAGATGTAAACTCACCAGCATTATTAAGACGGATAGTTTTTATTGCATAATCTGAAAATTGTGCTCTTAATCGAATTATTTGAGCAAGTAGTCTCGCAAATGCCAAGTTGCGAGTCGATAATAAACATACATGTGACCATCTACTAGATACATCTATTAATACCATAAAATATCTAAATGGTCCACATGGTGGATGAAAATGCCCACATATATCACCTTGAATATGTTCCAGAAATGTGGGAGATTGAATCCCAACTTTAGCTGGTGATGGTCTAATAATCAATTTACCTTGAGAATAAGCATCACAAGAGAAATCTTTGAATTCAACAATCTTCTGGTTTTTTAATGGGTGCCCAATTGAATTCTCAATTATTTTTTGCATTATAATAGAGCCGGGATGGCCTAGCCAGTCATGCCAAATAGTAAAAGTATGTGGTTTTACAAACTTCTGGTTTGTAGTAACGTGTGCCTCACTTGCACTAATATGTGTATAATATAAACCTGATGAAAAAGTAGGTAGTCTTTCCAAAACACATTTCTTTCCACATTCAACATTTGTAATATATAGATATTTAATATTTTTCTCATTCATAGCCTCAATATGATATCCATTAATATGAATATATTTAAACTCAATAAATTTCTTTGAGACTTAGTGGAAAATAAAGCATCATCAATGACAAATTTTGTACCTTTAGGTAATAATAAAATTGCTCTTCCGGAGCCTTCAATAAGCTTTGAACTACCCGAGATCATATTAATATGAGCATCACTTATTGTTAAATGAGAAAAATATTTTTTCCCTTTGAGTATCGTATGTGTTGTAGCGCACTATTAGCAAGACATATGTCTCCATTGATTTTGAATCCAACAAAATTTTGTTGATCATTCATATTCTTCAAAAAAATAAATAAAATATAACATTAGAAACGTTGCAAATATTTATTGAATATGTATAACTTGCAAAATAAGTAAATAAATAAACATTTTTTTGAATCAAGAAAATGAACATATTCAAAATAACATAATAACACCAACTTATTCCTTATGCAAGAAAACAAAACATACTTAAAAATAATATAAAATACTAAAATAACACCAACTCTTCTAATGATTCTCAAAGAAATCTGTCACATCAAGGTGAGTTATATCATTAAAGCCATGAATTACATCACCCTCATTTTTTGCCTCCATTTCATCATTTTTAGATATAAAATTTGTCTCAATATTAATTTTCTTCCCTTTAATAGATGCTTGATAAAGTTTTACTAAATGTTCAGGTGTACGACAGGTACATGCCCAATGTCCTCTCATACCACATCGGTAACATAAATTCTCAATAACCTTTGAAGGATTATTTTGACCACCACTTTCTTGTCCTTCATTGCTATTCTTTTTCTGGTGGTTAGAAATACCACTATTATGAACACCATGATAGCGGTTACTAGTACGTCCTCGACCACGTCCCCCATTACGTCTACGACCACGACCACGATCGCGACCTTTATATTTTTCATTTCCATATTTACTGTGTACTGCAACATTCACTTCAAGGAGTGATGCAGTACCAATAGGACGAATTTCATGATTTTTTTATCAACAACTCATTATTTTGTTCAGCCACTAAAAGGCATGAAATCAATTCAGAATATTTTTTAAAACCTTTTTCACGATATTGCTATTGCAGGAGCACATTAGTAGCATGAAAGGTTGAAAAGGTTTTCTCTAACAAATCCTTGTCAGTTATGTTCTCTCCACATAATTTCAGTTGAAAACTAATTTTAAAAAGTTCTGAATTGTATTCACTTATAGTCTTAAAATCTTGCAGCCGTAAGTGCATCCAATCATAACGAGCATTAGAGAGGATCATTGTTTTCTGATGGTAAAATCTTTTTTTCAAATTTTTCCACAACTCAAGAGGGTCTTTCACTGTGAGATATTCCACTTTTAATCCTTCATGTGAATGATGACGGATGAAAATCATTGCTTTTGCCTTGTCTTGGTTAGATGCTTCTTTATTTTCTACTATAGTATTCCCTAGACTTTTAGCATCTAGGTGAATTTCAGCATCTAACACCCATGACAAATAATTTTTACCTGAGATCTTTAGGGCGGCAAATTCAAGTTTGGCAAGATTTGACATTATAATCACTTAAGTCGATAGAGAAATTAAATTCGATTCCTCCCAAGAATTTTAAGCAAATCGCTGCACAAGTTTGAGTCCCTCTTTTTTCGTCAATTTTTAGGTAGCCAATCAACCAATTTGAATGCTAAGTAAGAAAAATAATGAAAGCAATTCAGTGGGGGATTAGAAAAGGATATAAAGCAATTGAGGTATGAGTTATCAAATGAAAAATAAGAATGAGGTGGGTTTAGAAAAAAAAATTTGAGAATCGTGCGGATAATGTGTTATAAAATAAAGAAAGATGGAGAGAATAAAGAACAAAGAAAATATGAAAGCAATAGAGAATGAACTTTATTGATCAAAAGGGATGATTATAATGCTTCATCAGAATCTCTATTTATAGGAATAAAAAATATAAAAGAAATAAAAATCTAATTCTAATAACTATTTAAAGTATATCAAAATTTTATCTTTATCATTATGTACATCCACTTAATAATATATTCATAATATTTTTATATTTTTATAATTTTTATAAATTTTAAATTAATTAATTACTGAAATCCATGTGGATCTCACATGGGTTAAAGGTTAACATTTCTATTTTTAAGGTAATCTAAAAAAGTGAAAGATTAAATGAAAAATTAAAATAATTTTTTTTATAAAGTTGAAGGATTGAACAAGTTATCATGCCTTTCAAACAAGAGTTGATAATGTTCGTAACTCAATGATGGGCTGACCTTTTCCCAAATCCCAATAAAAATACATAGTACAAAAGCGAGGCAATCAACATTTTTTGGGCTGAAAGTTGGGGTAAGCTCTGTATGAGGCTTAGTTTTGAGGCATTCGAATATGCGTCTCAGCTGGGCATCTTTGTTTGTTTGTTCTCTTGTCCCAGGACTTCAATGAGATCAACATCGGAAAAGTAATTTTTTTGGTAGAAGATCGAACAGTGTCAAGGTCTGGAAGAAAGTGGCGGAGAGAATAATGTTAAACGGAACAGAGGACGAAGAGAAATGGCTGGCGGAAGGGATCGCTGGTATTCAACACAATGCTTTTTATATGCATCGAGCTTTGGTATTTCCAAAAGCTTTCCTATCTCCACTTGAATTTGAACGGAACATCTCAGATCCTCTTTCATTTGTGCTAATTTGGATATTTCTTATCTCAGGATTCTAATAATCTTAGAGAAGCTCTCAAGTACTCTGCTCAAATGCTATCGGAGCTCCGGACCTCCAAACTCTCTCCTCGCAAATACTATGAACTTTGTAATTCTGTTTGTTCATTTTTTTCTTTTGATTGATTGCTTGAGTCGATAGTGTTTGAAATTTATTGATTGTGATTGATTATTATTATTTTTTATAATGTGTCTATGACTGGAATTAAGATATGCGAGCTTTTGATGAATTGAAGAGATTGGAGTTATTCTTCAAAGACGACAGCAAACATGGTGTCTCTGTGGTTGATCTGTACGAGCTTGTTCAACATGCCGGCAATATTTTGCCTAGATTGTAAGTGTCCTTCAACAAATTTAATAATTAATTGCATATTTCTCTAGATTTATTTTCTAAAATATGAAAAGCATTGAATTAAAATTAAATAATCATCCAATACTTGTTGTTTATTGCAATGAGCCTTTATTCAATTAAACCCTTAAATATCTCCTTTTAGCTAATAGAGCCCACTTAGATGGAAGTTGATGACGTTGTTAACGAATTCCAGTCTGATCAACGCTCAACTGAGTGAGTATATATATATATGAGTATTAAATCCATTGCAATTTGCATTAAAATGACACGACTAATTATTTAATTTTAGTTCAGGGACTTATTTTAATATATTTAAGTCATTCTTTCTTATATCATTTTCGAATTCCAAACATATATGGGTATCCATTCTCATTCTTAGCTGTTGGTTTTTTTCCCCACAGTTTTAGGACCCGTATTGAAATGGGACTCTAGTTTTTTATGAAGAAAAACGATTAGTAAAACTGCAAATGGGCTTTCTTCTGGAAGTTTCTGCTTCATAACTAGATAAGCTCCAAATAGTTAATTTGTATTGTGATTGTGAGTATTGTCAAATATTAGACCGTCATTGTCACTGTATCTGAAATTTTAGTTGATAATCTACCAGGTATCTTCTATGTACAGTAGGATCTATCTATATCAAATCTAAGGAGGCTCCTGCTAAGGAAGTTCTTAAAGACCTTGTGGAAATGTGTCGTGGAGTTCAACATCCCATACGTGGACTCTTTTTAAGGAGTTACCTTGCTCAAATAAGCCGAGATAAGTTACCAGATATTGGTTCCGAGTATGAGGGGTGAGGTCTCTTGATTAGCTCTTCTTTTCCCTACACTTTAAATAGAAATTTTCATTTCAAAAGCTGACTGATTCAAATTTCTATGGGTTTTGCTAGCGTAGATAGTGAAGTTTTTATTTTTCTCTCTTCAAATATTTGAGGAAAATAAATTAGTTTGTTAGCAGTAGCTTTTGCATGGTTCCTGCATATGAGCTCTGTTGACTCTTATGATTCTGTTCTATTTTAATCTGCAGTGGAATATTGTTGAAACTCTATAGGAGCTGATGTGGAATTTGCCTAGAATAGAGTGCATTTAGATCAATGAATTTTATTTTGCATGTCTAAATTAGATCATGCAAAAGGATTTGGAAACATTTGTAATTAACCACTTGTAGGACATGGTTCTGTCTTCCTCTAGTGATGCTGACACTGTGATGGATGCTGTGGACTTTGTGCTACAGAATTTCACCGAGATGAATAAACTTTGGGTGAGAATGCAGCATCAGGTTTGTTGAATATCAGATATCTCTTGTTTTCTTAAGATGCGCAATGCACCACAGTACTTGCATGCCATACAAGTGAATAAATCATGAGAGCATAAATTTTGGCCGTGCAGGTGTCATGGTGCTTGTGAATAATTCATACTCTTTGGTCATCCTGAGTTGAAGCCTTCAATTGCGATTTCTGGTCTGCAGGGACCTGGTAGAGTTAGAGAGAAGCGAGAAAAGGAAAGAAGCGAACTTCAAGATCTTGTAATATCAATAATCTAAAATTTCCGATTAGCTAATTTCTGATGCTGTGTGTTTGATGCACACTGATGGAAACTAATCCTTCTGTTTTGAACTTCTTATTAGGTAGGGAAAAACCTACATGTTCTCAGTCAGATAGAAGGTGTGGACCTTGAGATGTACAAAGAAACAGTTCTTCCCAGAGTCTTAGAGCAGGTAATTTTACTTCTTTCTTCTGTGTTTATTTTTTCTTCTCTAATGTTACAAGTTGAAGGTCTGTAACATAAAAGACTTTATATGGTTCTTTTACAGGTTGTCAATTGCAAAGATGATCTTGCCCAATATTATCTAATGGATTGCATTATTCAGGTATTCCCTGATGAGTATCACTTGCAGACGCTCGAGACATTGTTGGGTGCTTGTCCCCAGCTCCAGGTGGGTAATGGGAACTGGTCTTCTTATTTTATCTTGTGTCTTCCCGTTCCTCCCTGTGCCACCTGACACAAATACCTCATAGCACAATTGTTAGCCTTAGGCTTTGTTCTAGTTGCCCCATTATGGCATCTTTGCAATGAGTTTCCCTCCTCCAGGTTTTTCTATAATGCTTATTGTTTCTCAATATTTAAATAATCGTTATGCTAGTATGTGTGACTAGAAAATACGGTGACTGGCTACTATTTTCCTGTTGTCAAGGGAACAAAATTGCATTGCCCCTGATTGACTTATTTCTTACTTGCTAGCTAGTATGATTATTCCATGGAGTTCCACAACCTGAATTTTCTCAACCAGCCTACATTGATAAGCCTGCTCTATATTTTATACGGCGATCATACATCGTGGAATAGCCTAATAAGATTGGGTCTTCTTCTGTACGTAATGCTCCCCTAATGTATGGGTGGATCTTGTTGATTGGAACCAATCTTTTGGTTCAATGCTTTTCTGTTCATTTTGTTTTGTTTTATAGTCTTTTAATATTTTAGGGAACTAAGCTCAACAAATGCAGCTTTCCTCTTTTATAACAGCCAACAGTCGACGTCAAGACAGTTTTGTCTCGACTAATGGATAGACTTTCAAATTATGCCGCTTCAAGTGCAGATGTAAGTTATAAGCATAACAACCTCGACTCTTCATGCTTTTGCAAGATGTTGACAGAACTTTTCTATGCCAGGTATTACCTGAATTTCTACAAGTAGAAGCCTTCTCTAAATTGAGCAATGCGATTGGGAAGGTAAATCAGCAAGAACTCCCACACTAGCTGCAAATTACCTTGATGCTTTTTTCAATGTTATAAATGAACTATTCAATTAATGAATGTGAATGATTTTACATGATCAAGTCAGGTGATGGTCCCTGAACTTACTAGCAATGATTTTATAGATGATGACCCCTATCTTACGCCCCCCCCCCCCTCTTTTATTTTTTCTTTTTACTTTCCTTACCAGTATAACATGTTTCTCTATTTTTTATTTGTTTAATGTGTAATCACGAGTCATTTTCTGCTTGCTGATTGGGTCTGATTCAATGGTAGGTCATAGAAGCACAGGTAGACATGCCTGCTGTTGGAGCTATAACTTTATATGTCTCTCTTCTTACCTTTACTCTTCGTGTCCATCCTGATCGTCTTGATCATGTGGATCAAATACTGGTATGTTTCATCTTAGGAATCTATTTGCATATATCTCCTAGTACTGCAACTTTGGCGATGCTATTTTATGGCCTTGACGAACGTATCAGAATGATATTGATTGTTATGTTATTTTCTAACAGGGAGCTTGTGTTAAGAAGCTCTCTAACATACCAAAACTTGAAGATAGCCGGGCAATGAAACAAGTGGTTGCACTTTTGAGTGCTCCATTGGAGAAATATAATGATATTGTAACAGCCTTGACTCTTTCTAATTATCCACGTGTAATGGACCATCTTGATATTGGAACAAATAAGCTTATGGCAATGGTTATCATTCAAAGCATTATGAAGAACAACTCTTGCATTTCAACTGCAGACAAGGTATGCCTCTGCAGTCTTCTCTATGTTTCAACTTATTTTGTTGAAGAAACTAATATTGCTTTTTGTAGGTTGAGGTTTTGTTCGAATTAATAAAAGGACTCATTAAGGACACTGATGGTGCTGATGTGGATGAGGTGCATATTGTCATTAGAATTTGTCTGTTATTCTATTCAAATTTGATAGATTTGAGTTATATGAGCACTTCTCATTACTCCATTTCTTGATAATCCAAATTAAATATTTCTTTCTCCTGGTGCATAGTTTCCTTATCATGTTCTTGTGTTCTTCATGTTTTATGTATCTTCCGATAGCTGGATGAGGAGGATTTCAAGGAGGAACAAAATTCAGTTGCTCGACTGATACACATGCTTTATAATGATGAACCAGAGGAAATGTTGAAGGTGAGTTTTTCCAATGTTTCTTTTTATGTTAATTTCCCAGATCATTACCAGGACGATCTCCCACTATAATATATAAGTGGGATAGTGTTATTTTGAAAGAAAAGTAGGATAGTAGTTAAAAAATATAAAAAGGGAACTTTACCATCTTCTGCTTGTGATTAAGATTTAATGCCTCTTCAATTCCCATAAAATGTTGTTGTTGTACTATATTTAAGATAATTTCTTGTTTAATTGCAACGTTTTCTTTTAGTTATGTTGTTAATGGTTGATCCAAAACATTTCCCCTTTAATCTTATATTATGATTAACTTCCCTTCAGATTATATGTATTGTGAGGAAGCATACCATGGTTGGGGGACCAAAGCGCCTACCTTTTACAGTTTCTTCACTTGTTTTTTCGGCACTTAGGGTATGTTTTCCTTTTTCATATTGTTATGTACTTTCATCTCATCGTATTTCTATCTACAGCGGTGTTAGAAACTGTAACAAACTTAGGAAAATATCTTTCTTCATTCATCATTCCCTGAAAGCCAACTCCAGAGTATTTAATATACAAAGGATAACAACTAACTGACGTTAACAGCTAACTGTCTATTACTTCACTTAACAACAGACTAACTACTACAACTAACTTTGGCTATACATAATACACTCATAACATGCCCCGAGCTTTACTGACTTTCCTTTCTTCTTGACCTTTCTAATGATTAGTAATGACTCGAAGTTGACTCCTAAACTTGGTGACCAATCCCTCTGACAACGGCTTTGTCAAAACATCTGCTATGTGATCTTGGCTGGGTACATGGCCTACTTGGAGTATACCACTTGCAACTTTCTCTCTTACAAAAAACAAGTCCAACTCAACATGTTTGAACTTGGAATGCATTACTGGATTTCCTGCAACTGAAACAGCAGCTACATTGTCACACCACACCAAGGCTTTTGTCTTTATTGGAGCAGAAAGCTCAGACAACAGGGACTGAATCCAGACCATTTCAGCAGTGACGTACGCAAGACTTCGGTATTCCGCCTCTGCTGTGGATTTGGAAACCACTTGCTGTTTCCTTGAACTCCACGAGATCGGATTATCTCCAAGAAAGACGCAAAAACCTGAGGTAGACCTACGATTATCAGTGTCTGACCCCCAACTAGCATCTGAAAACCCCTCAAGCAAAAACTTCGAAGATCGAGTAAACTGCAGACCATGATCCAAAGTCCATTGTACATACCTTAATATTCTTTTGACAGCCTTGAAGTGGACATTTAGTGGTTTGTGCAGGAACTGGCAAACCTTATTGACAGAAAACGCAATATCTAGTCTGGTGAGCACAACATATTGTAGACCACCAACGATGCTCCTGTAAAGGTGCTCATCTTCAACAGGACTTCCTTCATTAGCTGACAGCTTACATGTAGTTATCATTGGTGTAGGCGACCCCTTCGATCTATCCATGGAAGCCTTTTGAAGGAGATCTAATATGTATTTTTTCTGACTAAGAAAAATACCACCCTGATTGTAGGTGACCTCTATGCCAAAAAATAATTCAGCTTCCCTAAGTCTTTTAAGGAGAACCGTGCATCAAGTTCTTTCATAAACCGATCAATCGCTTGAGAACTAGTTCTAGTGACAATGATGTCATCGACATATATGAGGACATAGATCAACTGAGATTCTGAATGATGAACAAACAAAGAGTTGTCAGCTTTAGAGACTTTAAAATTGGAAGCTATCAGAAACTCCCTTAACTTGTGAAACAAAGCCCATGGTGCTTGTTTAAGGCCGTATAAGGCCTTTTTCAATCTACAAATTAGCTGTTGACTAGGTGCCCCTTGTTGTTCAAAACTTGGAGGTTGCACCATATAGATTTCTTCATGTAAATCACCATTCAGGAACGTGTTGTTAATATCTACTTGCCTGAGAGACCAGCCAAGCAAGATTGCTAACACTAGGACCACTCTTATTGTTGTTGGCTTGACTATAGGACTAAAAGTTTCTTGAAAGTCAACGCCTGCTTCTTGCAGATATCCCTTAACCACCAGCCTACCTTTGTATCGTGCAACTGAACCATCGGCATGTCTTTTGATTTTGAATATCCATTTATACCCAACTGCCCGACGACATTCAGGAAGGGGAACAAGATCCCAAGTATGATTGGAAATCAAAGCATTGTACTCAATTTGGGCAGCCGCAATCCAAACAGAACTCTGAAACGCCTCTGCAATAGAAGTAGGTTCCTACTCAGTCAATATAGAGGAAAAAACTTTGGGTTTGTAAATACCACTTTTTGATCGAGTCTGCATAGGATGAAGATTGACATTTGTAGTGGTTCCAGTAGGAGTAGCAGCAGTTTGATCCCCCAAGGAAGGAACAAAAACAATTGTTGTGGAATCCCCATGCTGACTCGAACCAGAAGAACGCTGCATGCTGAAAGAATCAGAAGAAGAAGCCGCAACAGGAGAACACCTGGTGGATCCTGAGGTAGGTGATAAAGGAGGAACAGTAGATGCAGTAGGGAGAACCAAAGGAAAATGAGACTCCTGACGAGCAGATCGAAGAGTGGCCAGAGGTGACTGTGGAGAGAAACCCTGCTGAAAAGGATACTGAGGTTCATCAAAAACTACATGCCGCGAAACAAAGATTCGACCATCTGCATCTAAACACTTATACCCCTTCTGATTAGCAGCAACCCCAAGAAAAACACATAACTTGGACCGAAATTGAAGTTTGTGTTTGTGAAAAGGCCTCAGATAAGGAAAGTAGGCGCACCCAAAGACTTTCAGGAAGGTTGTTGTTTATAAAGCCTTTCATAGGGACTACATTGTTGAAGAACAGGAGTAGGCAGTCTATTAGCTAAATGACCGCATGTGCAAAGGCATATGACCAAAATTCCAAAGGCATGGAAGAGCTAGCCGAAAGAGTGAGCCCCATGTCAACTAACTGCCTGTGTTTCCTCTCAGCAACTCCATTCTATTCGGAGGTGTGAGGACAAGTGATTTGATGTTGAATTCCAAGTCGAGAAAGTTCTCTTGAAAGAGATCGATACTCTCCCCCCTAGTCGTTTTGCAACATCTTAATAGAGCATCCAAATTGAACTTGGACCATTCGAAAAAAATGAAGAAAACAATGAAAAAAATTCCGATTTTGTCTTGAGAAAGTAAATCCATGTATATCTATTGTGCATATCAATAAATGACACATAGTAGGAGAACCCATTTGATGAGACATGAGCTGGTCCCCATACATCAGACACAATGAGCTCAAAAGGCAAGGAATACATTGTATCCGAATGACTAAAAGGTAATTTGTGAGCTTTGCCCAGCTGACAAGCTGAACACACATGAGGTAAACTATTACGTGTAAACCGAATAGTACAAGTACGTAACACATGAACTAGGGTGTTGTTACAAGGGTGACCCAGCCTGTTATGCCACAACATAGGCGAAGAAGTAAGTTGAGCATTGTGAAGCAGAGCTGTACTGGTTATCTGAGCAGCAATAGTCTCATTAGAAGGCTTGGAAGTAGGAGCAAGATCAGCCCGAGAAACATCAAACCGATATAGACCATCCTGTATGTGGCCCACTAGGAGAATTCTCTTTGGCTGAATATCCTTCACGAAACACAAAAAAGGGTGAAATTCAAAGTACACAGCATTATCCCTCGCAAATTGCCCTACTAAATTCTTGCAGACAGTGGGAACATGTAGAACACTCCTGAGATGTAACAGTCTAGAACCAACCAATAAGGTAGAAGAACCTACACTAGCTATAGGAACATTGTCACCATTCCCCATAGAAACTGTGCTCGTCCCTGTATACGGAGAGGTTGTTGTGAGAGTGGACATATCAGGGGTGATATGATTCGTTGCCCCAGAGTCAGGATACCATGTCTGATCTGGCGGGGAGAAAACGGAGCCACGAGAAGAAGACTGGCAAGATGCAGAAGCACTAGGAGAGAACGAGCCACAACAGTGTGGTACAGAAGAACAAACAGCAGAGAAGGAAGAAAACCCGTGATTATGAAGCTGGTGATAGTTGACTTGCACCGAATGACCAGGACTGACCCCAGAAAAGGTCTTATCGAATCTGTGATAACATGTTTGAACCATGCGGCCAATCTTTCCACACAACTGACATTGTGGTCGAGAACGCGACCAACTCCGTCCATTACTGCGACCCCTGCCACGAGACCAACCTCGGCCTGGCCCTTGCTGCCCATGCTTGGAATCCTGAGAATACCGAGTAGAAGTAGCAGACCCGGTAGAGTTGACTTCACGATCTTGTTGAGAATGAGAAGGTAAATTGGCCTGCAGAGGAGCTCCAGTAAGTAAGGCCATCTATCGTGCTTCACAATCAAGGAGCATTTCGGTTAACAAGTCAAGAGAAACAGGAGTTGCCGAGGCGATCACACGAATGGATTCATACTCTATAGAGAGACCAGCCAAGATGATACTGACTTGTTCTTGGTCAGTAACCAAACTTCCAGCTGTAGTGAGACCATCACTCAAGTGCTTGACCTTGGACAAGTATTCTTTGATAGTAAGATTGCCTTTCTTGATCGAGTAGAGAGAATGACGCATACTTGAAATTGCAATGGTGGACTTAGTATCAAAACGTCTTTCAATGGTGGTCCAGATTTCATGACTAGTCTTGGCCATTGTGAGATAAACCGACACATCATCTGTAACTGTAGATAACAGCCAAGAAGCCAAAAATTTGTCCTGCTTCTTGTGAACAAGATATGCAGGATTGGCAACAAGCTGACCCTCAGTCCCAGAGATAAAAGGCGACGGAATAGAAATAGTTCCTAACCCGAACCCCTCAAGTCCATATCCTTCAAGAATCAATAGAAGTTGATGTTTCCACAAAAGATAATTGTGCTCCCCGAGTTTAATCGTGTCATGCTTAGAGAAATAATGAACTCCAGTAGAATAAAGACTTCCAGAATCCAGTGATTGAACTGTGGCATCAACATTAGAAGAATGGCGAGGAGTATCAACTACTGGAACAGGTTCGGTAGCCATGATCAGATAAGAGAAAAAAAAAAATTTCAAACCAAGAAACCCTTAGCTCTTGATACCATGTTAGAAACTATAACAAACTTAGGAAAATATCTTTCTTCATTCATCATTCCCTGAAATCCAACTCCAGAGTATTTAATATAAAAAGGATAACAACTAACTGACGTTAACAGCTAACTGTCTATTACTTCAGTTAACAACAGACTAACTACTTTAACTAACTTTGGCTATACATAATGCACTCATAACAAGCAGTGACATATTAAATGCTTATTACTAAAAATCTAAAGATCATACATGCAGGCACTTGGATTTTGAGGCATAAACATTATTTTCTTATTAGATGATTACTCCTCATTCCCCTGTCCCCTTTCCTTAAAAACTACCTGGTTTGTTTTATACATACATAGCAATCAAACTCAGATTCTTTGAAACAAGTTGCTAGAAGAAAAAGATGTATAAACACAGGTTATATTGGTAGCATATATGATTCAGACTTATTGTAGTGCTTGTGTTCAGTTGCTTAGGCAATTGCAAGGTCAGGAGGGGATATAGTGGGAGAAGAAGCATCAATGACACCAAATAAAATTTTTCAGCTCTTGACTCAGGTTTCTTTTTACTTGGACTTGTACACACACATATATCACATTATGCAAAAGACACTCAAATAGCCCTTCTTTCAGATCATTGAGTCCCTTTCAGCTGTTCCATCCCCTGAACTTGCATTAAGGTTGTACCTGCAATGTGCTGAGGTAATCTTGAGTCTTGACTTAAACCAACTCTGCATAACAGTCATTGGTTAAATGGTCAATTGAACCCTGAAAATTATTTTAGATGATAACAAGTTTTATTGAACTTTAAGAGATGCCATTTTTCTAATTAATAGTTGGGAAAAGGCATACTGAGATAAATAATGTTGCTCACGAGAGTGCAAGGTTTCTGATGGAACAGGTGCTTACAAGAATAAACAGCTTTATTTGTGACATTCTTGGGGCTGTTACCAATCCATTAATTTTCTATGTTGATTCCAGGCATTAGGGATTAATAATTTTGTTTTAGATGATGTGAAGGGGGTGCTATCATCATAAATCACCTGTCATTATGACTTTTAAGTTTAATGAATCATATTATCATTATGATATTAACAATATATGCATAGTGAACAGTATTGCAGGCTTTGTCTTTGGTTATATTCCTTTTTGATGAAGAGAGGCTTGAATTTTATGTTTAACTTTTTAACCTGTAGTTTGTCCTTGTTCTGTTTCCTGACTATCAGGCAGCTAATGGCTGTGATATTGAGCATGTTGCGTATGAATTTTTCACACAAGCGTTTGTATTATATGAAGAAGAAATTGCGGTAATTGTACTACTCAGATCAGCTATTGTTGAAGTCTGTTATGCCTTTCTAATTTGGGTAGAGTTTCATGAATGTTTATTGATCATAGGACTCTAAAGCCCAAGTGACTGCAATTCATCTGATAATTGGGACTCTCCAGAGGATGAATGTATTTGGTGTTGAGAACAGAGATACTTTGACACACAAAGCCACAGGAGTAATATTGCTTCCTCTTCTCTGATTCATTGTACTTCATTGAACTGTTTATACAAAACTTAAATGTGTTGCTTTGGTCAGTATTCAGCTCGGCTATTGAAGAAGGCTGATCAGTGCAGAGCTGTTTATGCATGTTCCCATCTATTTTGGGTTGATGATCAGGATGGCATAAAGGACGGGGAGAGGTCTGGCCTCAAAACTTGTCCTTTGGTTTAGATTTTTTTTCATGTAAACATTAAATTCATTCTAACAATAAGAAACTGAAAATTTTTGCGGGAGAGGTTGCAGGGTCCTCCTTTGCCTAAAGCGAGCACTGAGAATCGCGAATGCTGCTCAGCAAATGGCAAATGTTGCACGAGGTAGCGGTGGGCCGGTTAGTCTCTTTGTTGAGATATTGAACAAGTCAGTGCTCTGTATCAAATCAAACCATTACTCGTATGCTACACAACATATTCTTATTGCATTATAAACAAGTATTTTTGGTGACTTTGATATAGGTACATCTATTTCTTCGAAAAAGGAAATAAGCAAATCACCAGTTCCGCAATCCAAGGGCTGATAGAATTTATTAATACTGAGATGCAAAGTGATTCCACAAACCCTGATAGTGTGGCGGATGCTTTCCTTGCCAGCACCTTGCGTTACATTCAGTTCCAAAAACAAAAAGGCGGTGTAGTGGGTGAGAAATTCGAATCCATTAAACTGTAAATTGTTGAGTCATGTAAAGAAGTAATGCATGGCAGTTAGAGATATGTAAATAGGCGTTTATTCTGGATTCGGATTTCATATTTTCTTGTGACGTTTGTTCTTTTTATGTCTGCGCTGGAAACCGGCCCAATATAATTTTTTTTCTTTTTTTTTTCAAATCTGAATAAAGTTTATAATTGTACTTTAAATTTATAATTTTAGATTTATTTTTTTAAAAGGCTAACAATAGATCCAAAAACTTAATGAATGCAGCCTTTAATATCAACTATAAGTAAACCTACCAAAAAGTTTCATCATTCACAAATCACAATGGAAATGTCAAGAAAGTAATCATTACAAATTTACAATTGCGATTTTGTAAAATAATTAAACTTGAAAATGAGCTCTCCAATATTGGTTTGGACGGGTGTCCACCTACATCAACAATTTAGAATTTGTATAAAACCTAAGTTTATTAAATTATTATTAATTTTACATTTTATTCAATCAACTTTAAAAATTATAAAATAATCATTGAATTATTTAAAAATTTTCATTTAAGTCACTAGCCTATTAAAATTATTACTATATGACCTCTGCCTGTATCATTGGCACCAATAAACAACTCTCATTTTTGCTTTCTTCTCCGATCTCTGATATTAACAGCCAGATTGACTTGGATCTAAAGTGTGTTCTATTTGTTGATGGGTATTGATCCATTATACTGATCGTCGCTTGAATTAAAAAAAAAGCTTAACCTAGTGCCCTAAATAAAATTTTTAAATAATTCAATGACTTAAATGGAAACTTTGGAATAGTTCAGTAACTATTTATAATTTTTTAAAGTTGAGTGATCAAAACGTAAATTTACTAAAAGTTTAGTGACTTTGAGTACAATTTACCCTTAGAATTTTGATGTTAACATATCATATTCTTCTGTTTTTTCCATCACTATCATGCTGTCAAATGCAACCATATTTTTGTTCTTCCATATCTTTTACACACGCTATCCACCTTTCAACATTTCATATGAGTAAGAGTAAATCATCAGAGTAGGATTCTTTACATTAGTAGCACGAAACCTTGTATTAATGTTGAAGTGATTAAAATACAAATAAAACAATATTAGAACCCAAAATAAATAGTCTAATTCAAAGCTATGTTGCACTTGCTAGAAAAAAAGAATAAATAAGCTCAAAGCACGTTCTTCCACTTTTTAAATTTGTCGACGAAAAAGATAAAAAAGAACTTGGACAACAGTTCATCCACTTGACCTTTCCAGCTAATTTGATCAGTGCAAATAAGCTCATAATCAAAAGGAGTCAAATCTTTACCTCCATATGATAATGAGATTCTATTTGACACTACTCACATATCAAAAAAACTGAAAATTGAGACCTAAATTAGAAATCACATGTCACCAACTCAATGAAATTCTATAACTCATATCATCAACACCACCTATATATCATTTAAGAGAATGGCTTTAAAATTTAACATATCATACAAGGAATGTTTGTCAAACAATTATATAGATCATCATGGCAATAAGTAAAACACCAAAAAAGAAAATCTACCTGCAAAGAAACCCCTACAATGTCAGTTGAAGCTTGAGAGACTGTACATGATGGCTTTGCTACTTCCTTGAATTGAAATAATTCCAACAGTTATACAGACAGGAGCAGCAAGAAGCTGGCAAGTCGAGCTATCTTCGTTAGACTTGAATCTTCAACCACCATGTGACTTTTTCTTCGGAGGTTGGATTGCATTAGGGTGGTCTACAAAGAATTGCTGATCATCTCGGAGATCTGCGGCAGCAAAAGAGTAAAATATGAGAAATAATTTCAGAAACATCAGTATAATATGATACTCTGTTAATCTGAGAAAAAAATCAGTTGCTTAGAGAATTGAGCAAATCACAATTCACAAACATGGCCATGCCAAGCATATATACTATATCATTATCTCAGCAGTAAGAATCACACCAAGCTTAGTTCCAACAAGAATAATTGGAACACCAGGTGCATGATGCTTTAATTCAAGAGAATTGACGTGATGGAAGTTTTTGGTGGCTTCGTCAATCATACCAGTATAATACAATCAAATTATTCTACGGATTGTTTTCTTTAATGAAAGGAGTTAATTGAGTTTTTTTTTATAAGAATTCAATTAGTTTTTTTTTTTAATTTTTGATGGAAAATTTCTGTTTTACCTTTAAGATAAAGGGCTCAGTTGATTTTTTTGAATTTTTTACCCAAAGTTTTTGTTACCCTTTTAACGTTTTTCTATAGCAAGAGACCATAGTTTTTTAAATTGATTTTGTTGTTGAATTTTTTAAATCAATAAATTTCAGGGTCACTAGATAAATTTTGCATTCCTCTCATGATATATCTTTAAAATTAATAAAAAGAGTTTAAATGTTCCAAAAAGAAATCAGTTTTTAAGCATCCGTTTACCACTTCATTTATTCTTTAAAAGAATTTTTAATTAATATCATTTGAATAATTCTCCTTATTAATGTTTTAATCCTAATTAATGCTGATTAATTAAATAAAATTAATGCAAAAACTGAAATAATAAAATTAATAAATAATAGTTTTGTTTAACTAGATTTATAATTTATGCTGAGGTGGATTAGAATTTGAAATTTTAATATCTATGACTTTAGGTAAAAAGCTAGATTAGGATTTAGGATAGGGTTTAAGATTTCATACAAAATAAAACAATTATATTAATTACAATTAAAGTTAAACATCAATGATTATATTTTTCAAAAATTCTATGGTTGGAATTTAAAAGTAAAATATGCTTATCCCTGCCTCCAACGCAATAAAAAAGCTTTTAAAGATAACAAAAACAAAATTAGGGTTGAGAGGGTGATTGTTTATCATAATTATGCTGTAGAGATATTCAACGTTTCCTTTTCCATTTTGCAGATTTTAGCATGCAGTAGTAGTTGGATCTAGTTTCCCCTGGATTACAAGTTACAACATAATAATAAATGTTTTCATGCAAAACCTTTGTCCTCCACTTCATTTATCACTCAATCCTCTCATTTTCACCAGAAACTTTCATGCAACATTGACTGACTGTTTTATTGACAGTACTAGCTAGTAATACCTAGCTACCAGGTTTCCTCGAATCAGCTGTTAATGGTTACCATTCCCAAAACGAAGAAAACTTACTTTCTCCTTTATTCAAGGGAGACGTAGGAGCCGTCGGAGATTGTCGGTGGCTCCACAGTCGATTCCAGCGGCTCCAGGGTTGCAACTAAGCTTGGATTTTAGCGAAAACTTAGGCAAAGGCAAGCTGCTAGGTGGTGGAGACAGAGGAAAGATAGAACCTGAAAATTCGTCCAAATCCTTTTTGGCATCGTCACCTGCTGCTATGTATGATGATGGTAAAACAATAGGGAGATCATTCGGATCGGATCCTAAAGGGTTAGCGGGTGCCATTGCCATGTCAAAGGACGACTTACTTATGGCTTGTGTTTCTGTTGCCTGTTTTGGCTTTAAATGATTATCTTTCTTCGGCCGATCTTCTACTTTGCCTGCACTGATGATGAGTTGTTTTGATTTTGAGCTTTTTGGTGTTAAGGATTGGTCTCTGATTTTGTTGTTTTTGTTTTTATATGATGAAGAAGAAAGGCTTCGAGTTCGGCAAGGGAGAGACACGTGGAGAGGTTTAGTAGGCGTTGGAAGTGGGAGGAGAGGTGGTTGCAGCCGTGGCGGCAGCAGGTGGTGATTTTGATATAATAATATCGGGTTGAGAATGGAAGGTGAAGGAGGATAAGAGAAGGTGAGAGACGATGGTGGAGGAAACAAAAGGCCTCCGCCATGGATGGTGCATGTTGAAGCTAAGTATTCACTTTGTTTTGAAACAAAATTAACTCTAATGTTTCTCTTTGGAATGTTGTTTAATTGGTTGTAAGGAGACATGGAAAAATCATCCATAACATCGCCTTTAATTTGTTTAACTCTGTGTGCCTTATTTTATAGAAGCCCATAACCTTTGCACTTAACAATTTCTGTAATATTAGTATTTAATTATATCGTGTTTAAGTTAACATAACATTATTGGTTTACTTAACCTTCACATGTTTCAACTATTTTATTATATTCTCTATTTCTTTACATTTTTCTTTTACTATTTTTCTAATTTACCGACAAACGATTGCAAACACTGTTGCCTGGGCGGCAGCCGCCGATTCGATGTTGACCGATGGATCCTCTAATTTGATGTAGCCGTCATCACTTCCTCGGGGAGGTCTGGTTTGACCGGACAGGGAAAAGGATCTAAGCCATACACGTAGTCTGATTTGGTGGGACCACAGTTATTTTCTTTTTAGGATTAATTTAACTTTTTCGGTAAAAGTACACTATCAATTACTTAACTGACTCTAAAAATAAAACAGTTATTAAATTTTTAATTCAATCACTAAATTAAAAAAAAAAAAAACAAGACCTATCATTTTCCGTCTTTCTCTTTTCTCTCTCATCTCCATCTCCATCTCCCTACCACTGCTCTCTTATTCCTCTCTCTTTTCCCCCACCATCCCTCCCCCTTACTCCGATTCTCTCCCTCTACCCCTTTGTACCTCCCTCCTACTTCGACCCTCTCCCTCTCCCCCCACAGTCTCTTTTCCTTGCTTGCATCGACCAAATTGCTTCTAAATTATTTGCTACAAATTGTCAATTGAAATGCTCCCAAAATAGTTGCTGCCCACCGTTTATACCAGTTGCCATTTGATCCAATTTCAATCATCAAATAGACTAAATAGTTTACTAAAAAGCCTTCAATGTGCTTTAAATAAGCTGCTTCGTTGACCTGCTTGCTTGCTCTCTAATTCACTTTCGGTCGAACAAGTATTTGCTACCCATTGCACCGACCATTGCTTCAAAAAGCCTGCTGGTTAGCCAAATTTCTTCCACCGATCAGCCTTGATATAGTGGCTACTAATTACTGTTCCTTCTCACCGATTGCTCCAATTAATTGCTTCAAATTGATGTCGTAATTTCATCCAATTTGCTGCCCCAAATGCTTGAACTTGTTGCTAGATATTTCTTTTTTCCTGTAAGAAAAATTTAGGAGAGGGTTAGCAGAGGAAAAGGTACGGTGGGAGAGTGAAGGGGAGGGATGGTGAGGAAGAGGGAGAGGGATGAGAAAGCGGTGGAAGGGGGAAGGAGACGAGAGGGAGGGGGAGGGGGAGGGGGACAGAAAATGACAGCTCTCTATTACATCTGTAATAGAAAATGGGTATGGTGATTAATTTATTATTATTCTAAAATTTAGTGATCGAGATCAAAGTTTAATAATTATTTTATTATTAAATTAAAGTTGAGTAATTGTTGGTATAGTTTATTTTAATTTTTTTTACATATTTTTTTAATTTAGTAATAAAGATTTTTTTTAATTTAATATTTCATTAGAATTTTTTTTCTAATTTAATATTTAAATTTTTTTAGTTTAATTTTGTGTTTAAGTTTTTTTTGTCCTATTTGATACTTAAATTTATCAAATGTTATACAAATTACCTTAAAACACTAATGGTGTTAAAATTTTTTTATCAAGGGACTAAAATAGCTAACGTATGACTAACACATTATAGATGACATGGAATTTATTGGCATGGATTATAACAAGCTTAACATGGTTTGATCTTCACAAACAAAAATTTTATCAGTATCAAAAGAAATTTGCGTTAAAAAATTGTGATTTGAGCTATGTTTAGTGAATAGATATTGAAGAAAAAAAACATGAGTTTTAAAAACCTAAAATAAAAAATATTTTAAATTAAAAAATTAATTAATTACACTAAAAGTAATTGAACATTCAAAAAAATTGTATGTATTTGTCACATTTCGGTCATATATCGATTATTTTTGCTACATTATAAAAAAGTAATATTGATAGTATATCATATTAATTTGTATATCAGAAAAGGTTAGGTACCAAAATGGACAAAAAAAACATAGGTACCAAATTAAGAAAACGTGTCAAGTTTAAGTACCAAATTGGATAAAAAAACTTAGGTACCAATTTAGTAAATTATGTTAAGTTTAAGTACCAAATTAGAAAAAAAAACTTAAATACCAAATTAAGAAAACATATCAAATTTAAATACCAAATTTTTATTATTTATCTTTTTTTCACCATTGAATTACTAAAGTGTTTTTCTTTGGTTTGTGCTGTACCAAAAAATATAAAATATATGGTTTTTATTAGGCTAGTTATCCAATAGTAGAATTTGAATGAGATGAAGGTTGATTAGCATTGGATCTATGTGTTTGTTAATATAATTGCTTGTATGAAAAATAAATATTTAGTTTTTAGGTTATAGTATTGGTAGTACGTTTTCAATTATGGATTGGTTTTGAAGAAGTTTTTCAAACAAGATAAAATGGATTACGAATGTTTTAAGATTCTCATAACATAAAGGTGAGCTACGTAGATGTTCAAGTTAACGTCTTCAAATGCAAATCAATATATGTATTTGAAAATTAACCAAAAAAAAAAACACAATGAAAATAAGATGGAGATAGAAGGAGAGAACCCTCTTGGAGGAGAAACTACCATGAATAAATATCATTGTTCCCAAGGCTTATGGCTATTAGCTTACTGTTTGACAATTAACAATATACTACAACAAGAATTAAAACTAATTAACAATAATCATGAATGTAAATTACAAATAATTAACAGCAAAATATTTTAAATATCTAAATACACAAAGACGAAATGTTGATTTTTTATGCTTCTGTTTGAAGATTAACGCATCGCCCTTTCACATGCACAAAAACAATAGTACATGCAAAAAGGGACTGCTGCTCATTATTTGATAATTATATATTATAGGGCGGTGATGTGAGATTATGAGTTTAGACTTTCATGCACCGACCATTCTGATAAAAAAGTTTGAATACTTTTATATTCGGAAATGTTAGTCAATGTTAATGGCTATGATTAATATTATAATATTATAAATAAATGGTTGATACAATTGTTTAATCAAGAAAAGATAAAGACGAGAAGGTAGTAGTGACTGAAAGCTCGGTTCACCTATGACAGGTGGAGAATCATATATTGAAAGAGCAGAAAAAGAGAAAGAGAGGAGAAGGAAGAAATAATAAGATAGTTGGTACTACTTAGGTATTTCTTAGGGAGAAGGACTTTTTACCCTTTGCACTTTCAGGTATATATAGGGGTACCCTTTTTCTAGTAGTTTTATGTAACTGTCAATACGAATGGTAGGCCTACTCATGTGATTGGCTAGGTGGTAGGGTCATTATTGTAACAGCCCGATTTAGGGCCTAATTGGAATAGTGGTCTCGGGATCACAAATTCGGAGTCGAATAAATTATTTTATAATTATTTAGATGTTATAGCATGTTTTTAAGAGTGCATGAAAAATTGGTGAGTTAATTGTGACATTTGTGGGCCTAATTGTGAAAAAGGACTAAATCGCATAAAATGCAAAAGTCCTATTTTGATAGCTAAAAGCGTCAAATAGCTAGAGAACCTAAATTGGGGGTCTTTAAAGGGGAATTAAACCCTTTAGGGAGGCATGGCCTGCCATAGGAGACAAAGGTGGTCAAATTTTCAAAATTTGGTAAGTTAGGTGACTTATTTTGACTAAAATAGGAGTAAATAAAGGGAAGATGATATCATCCCTTTTTCATCTTCTTTCTCCACCAAAAATTAGCCATTGAAGGGGTTTTGAAAGCTTAAAAATTTCAGCAACTTGTAATCCTCACAAGTAAGTGATTTTGATAGTTTTTCTTGATGATTTTTACATTTTTGAGACCCTTGAAGCATGAGCTTTCAAATGAGGGTACTATTTTGCAAAATGATTAAGATTTTAGGGTTTTCCATGAAAATATTTGTAATGTTTGCTTAGTTTTTAAGGAAGAAAATGAGTCTTGGATGTCTAATAAACAACTTTTATGAAAGGTGTTAGCATGAAAACACTTAAAAGGACTGTTTTGCATAAGTTGTAAAATAGATGATAAATGTGTGATATAGTGGGAATTTAGAGTTGCTATTAGATTAAAAATGGTTCGGATAGACTTAAGATAAGAATAAATTCGATAAAAATCTATTTTCAAGCCTAGGGGTAAAATAGTCATTTTGTCAAAGTTTAGGGTCAAAATGGTTGTTTTACCAAAGATATGAATTTTTGATTGCCTAATTTTAATTAGTAACTAAATAAGTACATTTTTCTATTATAGATCAAGAAATACCGAATCCGAACCTAGACCAGGGGAAAGCCAAGCAAATCGACTAAATCGGCTAGTCGCCACATTTTGTAATCCGAGGTAAGTTGTATGTAAATAGTAAAACTACATTAATAATATATGTATTTGAATTTTATTGAAATTATTATAGCATAAATTGCTTGATTGTGGAAATGAGAGAATGTGATGAGAATAGAGATAGTAGAATTCCCCATTGAACCTTAGGAAATAAATCGGATATTATTTTTTGAAAGAAAAACGACCCAAAGGTCAACCTCATCTTATTGCATCATTAATAATAATGTCATGGATATCCGCGGGATAATCCATATCAAAATACAAATCATTCTTGTTCTTAACGGCTAAGTTACAAAGTAAATCCGCAACATTATTACTAGTGCGGCTAATCCAATTAACTTGGACAGAAACAAAAAAGTCAAACTCTTTACAAATCTGATTAATGCGTTGCCCCAGAATAGTGACATCTTACGCTCTTTTTTTGACTTTATTGACCAGCAGTGCACTGTCAGATTCCAAACTTAGCCGAGCCACATTTAACCGAGCAGTCAAACTTATTCCTTCATTAAAAGCTTCCAACTCCGCCCAACTAACATCCATTGACTTTTCAACGAATTTATAGCAGCCCCCAAGAACAAATCCGTCCTGGTCTCTCGCTATGGCTCCAACTCCACTGCACCTATTCAAAATAGTTGCATCCACGTTCACCTTGACGTAGCTAGTTGGGGGTTTTTTCCATCCCTTGTTCGCCAGAGTAGAAGAGATAACCAGAGGCTCGATCTAGTTAAAGATCCTGAAGTCTTTGCTTAAAGTTTGCGCCCTCTCCTAGATCATCACCGTTGTATCCATCTTACCTTTGAAGACCATATTGTTTCTATCGTTCCAGCTATTCCAAAGCAAAGTTAAAAAATCAGCAGCAGCCTTTTTTTCCAGCACTCGGAAAATATCCTCTAGCCAATCGA